>NC_056740.1:493617171-493619671 GCF_019279795.1 Protopterus annectens | reverse complement strand
TTACACTCTCACCCCTCCCTGACTTGTCTTTGCCTCTGTCCACCTCTTCCACTCCCTCTCTGGTGGATGTGTAGACCTACACCTACTTTGCTTAGGCAGAAGCATGTGTATTTTAAGTGATGCTCATGATCAGCTGATGGCCTCTGCATGAATTGCAGCCCTCCCCTGGCTGATTGCATGTGGAACAGTTGTGGTAACATTCCCATTGCCAATTTCATGGAAAAACACTCCAATATCTAGGAACATCATGTTGGTGTTGGCCCTTTTCATTCACTGTGAGCAGGAACTAGATCTGCTGTTTGGCAAACAGCATCTCAGATGGATTGGGGATTTACCTCTAACAACATACACTGTGGAAACAGGGCAACACACAGGAGGAGGATGTGCCTGACCTGACTACAGACTGTAAGTGCTGCTATACTGCATCTGGAGTCATGTTGGTTTAACAGTGTGTGTGTGGATATGGCTGTCCTACATGTCTCAATACTTGCCATGTCAGTTCTATGTTTATGAGGAATCCCCACCTGCAGTCATCTGCAGACTGGGCAGTGTGTTGTGCCTTTGGTTTCATGTGTTACCCATGGAGCATCTATCTGTAGACTGCAGAAGGTAGTGTGAGGATTGCAGTCTGCAGATCGTGAAAGCCATGACAGTTACTGACTACATATCCCTCATAGGACAAATGATGCAACAAACCCTGTTACAACAGTAAATCTATGAGGTTATCACAGCAACATGTCAATATTGGCCCAGTGTATGTGCTTCCAGCCACAACTCTGCAAACCTTTGTACATATGTCATGCATGAAGAGGTGCATATGTGCTATACACCATAATTAGTGTCATCATATCAAGGGTCAGCTCTGAGCCGTTTCTTATTTGCAATAGTGATGGACAGGTTGACAGACAAGATCAGACAGGAGACCCAGTGGACTATGATGTTTGCAGATGACATTGTGATCTGTAGTGAGAGTAGGGAATAGGTGGAGGAGACCCTGGAGAGATGGAGATATGCTCTAGAGAGAAGATGAATGAAGGTCAGCAGGACTAAGACAGAATATATGTGTGTGAATGAGAGGGAGGATAGAGGAATGGTGAGGATGCAAGGAGTAGAGGTGGCAAAGGTGGATGAGTTTAAATACTTGGGATCAATAGTTCAGAGTAATGGTGAGTGTGGAAGAGAGGTGAAGAAGAGAGTACAAGCAGGATGGAGTGGGTGAAGAAGAGTGTCAGGAGTGATTTGTGACAGACGAGTACCAGTAAGAGTGAAAGGGAAGGTCTACAAGAAGGTAGTGAGCCCAGCTATGTTATATGGGTTGGAGACAGTGTCATTGACAAAAAGGCAGGAGTTAGAGCTGGATGTGGCAGAGTTAAAGATGTTAAGATTTGCACTGGGTGTGACGAGGGTGGACAGGATCAGGAATAAGTATATTAGAGGGTCAGCCCAGGTTGGAAGGTTTGGAGACAAAGTCAGAGAGGCAAGATTACATTGGTTTGGACATGTGCTGAGAAGGGATGCTGAGTATATTGGGAAAAAGATGCTAAGTATGAAGCTACCAGGTAGCAGGAAAAGAGGAAGGCCTAATATAAGGTTTATGGATGTGGTGAGAGAGGACATGCAGGTGGTTGTTGTGACAGAGCAAGATGCAGAGGACAGGAAGAAATGGAAACAGATGATCCACTGTGGCAACCCCTAACAAGAAAAGCCGAAGTAAGATGATGATATCTGATAGCAAGCCAGTGAGATATCAGACTGCTACACATGTTATGTACAGTAGGGGTTATATTTGATGACATAGCTTGGACATACTCTGGTTATTTGTACAGTACTGAGGTCTGTGTATGTATGGTAAATGTCGATAGTGTGTGTGTATTGTTAATATGTACCTTGGCCTGTGTACAGACTGTGGTAGTTGTCATCATCCCACGTCCCTTCCTATCTGATGTTACATGCTGCCCCACTGTATGTTACCTTATTGCCTTACATGTTTGTAGGGCCATACACACACATGTCCCATACCACAGTGAGCCATAAAACCAAACTGTGTAGCGGCCCAGTATATGTAGGGTTAGTGTGTAAGTGGCACCTATGAGGATTGTGTTGAACAGATAGTCCATATACTGTAATATTATGCTAGCTTGCCATATGTGGCTGTGGCTGTGTTCTCATTGGTTGTGGTTATGCACTTTCACACAGGTGTATCTTACCCTGTGCTGTGACATGCTTGTACAGCCTGCTATATATGCAGGTACATGTGCATTCCCCCATAGGTGATGTAGGCCAGTGTTGAGCCAGTCTGCCTGTAGCCTGCACAGTGCATTGTTACATGCCTAGCACCATAGTGTACTTACCCAGTGAGATGTCATGTGCAGATACTTGCCAGATGTACTGCTGCTGGGCCTCCCTTAACAGTCATGTATGTCAGACTGAGCAGTGGGATGCTGTACAGATGTATGTCAATATCTAGTGGGTAGTATGTGGCCATGGCACCCCTGTACCA
>NC_056740.1:493584671-493612171 GCF_019279795.1 Protopterus annectens | reverse complement strand
TACCAGCAGTAGGCAGCAATGTTCACAAGGTGAAATGTATGGTAATGTACATCTGCATACCTTAAGGCAGCTTACTACTGGTAGTCCTCACATGTTGTAACACCCTAGGATATCAGCAGTAGGCCAGCAATGTTCACAAGTTGAAATGTCTTGCCCTCACCAAGAATGATGCCACAGTATAAAGACAAAATGATCAGTTTCAACAATTGGCTAAAGTATTGGTGTCATTCAAAGGTTATCCAGTGTCTGTCTGCCTGGGATGACATGCTCGACAAGCCACGTTGCTTCACTAGGGACGGCTTGCACCTGTCACCCTTAGGCTTTCGTATACTGGCCAATGCTCTTGCCACCCTTATAGTGCCTTTTTTAGGCAAGGCTCAAAGGACAAACCCACCTCTATAGACAACCCAAGGATAAAAAAACTAAAGGTAATGCTACTCAATGCCAGAAGTCTAAACCTCAAGATGCACGCACTCGAGGCTCTCCTCAGTATGGAGAAAATTGATGTCTGTGTAGTAACAGAAACCTGGTTCAAGGATCCTGAGAGCACCCCAGCACTACCAGGTTATAACTCATACCATGTGCTTCAGCCCCAAAACTCGGACCGAAGCACAAAAGGAGGGGGAGTATCTATATTCATCAAAGATACCTACACCTCCAGGTTAGTGGCACTGCACAACGCATCGTAAACCATCCATGTGCAAGTAACAGCGGGCAAAACTGCCTTTCAGTTTGTAGCCTGCTACAGAACACCCTCCCTATTACAGGAACCCCACTTGGCATTCCTGAGAACACTGGAGAATATGAAGGTCTCTCCAAACACTATGTTATTGGGTGACTTCAACTACCCAAGCATCGACTGGGAAAACTACTCAAGCCCAAACACCCTCGCCCAACGGTTCCTTGAATTTATAAACTCTAACACAATGGAGCAACTGGTCACCACTCCCACAAGAGGGAACAACATATTGGACCTGGTCATCACCAACATGGGGACTCTTTGTTCCATACCAGAGGTAAACCCCTCATTGGTAAGATCAGACCATAAACAAATTTCCCTGGACATCCATATCCTGCCCCCACCCCCAGCCAAGGAAATCACTGTAAAGAATTTCTCAAAAGCCAACTTTGCACTTCTCAAGACTGAGGTGGAATCCTTCAAAGCCCCTGGGCCAAAGGATAATACAGCCCAATCCACAGAATCCTTTACAAATGCATTCTATGAGCACCTGCAGGAATGCATGGATCGTGCTATCCCATATAAAACCAAGACTCACTCCTCCAAAAACAGGAGACCGGTCTGGTGGACCCCGGCCATAAATAAGCTATACAACAGAAGAAGGAAGCTACTACATGATAGAGCAAAATCCCAAAAAGGGAAGGCATCTCTGATCAGTATTAGCAAGAAACTTCGATCCCTCATAAAATCATCAAAGGCCAGCTTCAAAAGAAAAATTGCCCTAGAGACTAAAGATAATCACAAGGCCTTCTTTAGTTATGTCAGGAACATGGGTGGAAACCCCCAGATATGCTCTGAATTGTTGCATAACGGTACAAAATATACCGAACCTACAGACATAGCCAACATCCTGGCAGTTAGATTCAGTGCAAACTCCCCCCCCCCTCCCCCCCCAAAGGAGCAAATGCCTATCCCAACTGAATGTAACCACCCTGACATCACAGATGCACAAGTGAAAGTTGTCATCTCCAAAGCAAAAAATACAGAATCTATAGGACCAGATGGTGTCCCAGGCTGTGTCTTACACGAGCTCCAAGAAGAACTGAACCCTCACATTAAGTCACTGTTCAAACTTAGCCTTACTACAGGATATGTACCCAAAGAATGGCGTACAGCTACAGTGGTCCCACTCCACAAAGGTGATGCCACAACGGACCCCGGAAACTATCGCCCCATAAGCCTGACTAGTCTGGTCTGTAAAGCTATGGAGCATATTATCATGGAACTCATAAACAAAGACATTGGGAGCCTCCAGACACTGGACCCTACCCAATTTGGCTTTGTTAAGGGCAGATTTTGCCTCTTAAACCTAGTTGATTTCTTTGAAACAGTTACCAAAGCCATAGATGAGGGTAAGGTAGTCCACACAGCCTACCTGGACATCGCAAAAGCCTTCGACACAATACCGCACTCGAGCATCATAAATAAGCTTACCAGCTTAAATATCAACCCCTATATCACAAGATGGGTTGCAAACTGGCTCAGAGATAGAACCCACATGGTCAGAATAGCAGGTGCCATGTCCGAATATAAACCAGTTACAAGTGGCGTCCCACAGGGCTCAGTTGTGGGAACTCTCTTGTTTGGTATATACTTCTCTGAGGTTCAGGCTAACACAGGGGGATTATGGCTGACAAAGTTCGCAGATGACTGCAAACTGGGGGCCATAATCGAATCTCCAGCTGACACAAGCATCCTCCAAAAGGGTCTCACAGAGACGGATGCTTGGTGCCAGAGCCATGACCTCATGCTAAATGCTAAAAAGTGCATAGTCATCCCCTTTGGGAAAAACAAGGTGCCCACAAATTACCACATAGGTGGTAATCCATTAAGTACAGAAGAAGTAATTAGAGATTTGGGGACCAACATTGATAGTAATCTCTCCTTTGATAATCACGTTGCCAAAGTGGTTAGAAAGACCTTCTATATAGCCCACCTTATCACGAAAGGGTTCGCATCTAGATCAAGAGAGGTCATTGTGCCCCTCTACTCATCACTCATCAGGCCCATAATTGAACACAATGCACCTTTTGGGATGTACCTTACCCGACACCTGCAGCAACTGGAGAGACCCCAAAAGTACGTCACCAAGAGGATCATGGGCTACAAAAAGATGTCCTATGCAGCTCGACTAAAGAAACTCCAGCTCTACTCAGTTGCTTACCGCCTACTCAGAGGCGATCTATGCCAGACGTACAAAGCCATGTCAAACCCAGAATTAATGGACATGCTCCACCTCAAAAAATCCAATTCCCTTAGAGCTACATGCTCCAGGGACCTAAACCTCAGTCCAAAAATAAATAGGACATGCTGGAGGGACAGATTCATTTCCCAGAGGCTCCCCTCACTCTGGAATAGAATCCCAATTCATGTTAGACATAGCCCCTCACTGACCCTCTTCAAGCGAAATCTGGACGCGTGGATGGGAAATCGCAAATTCACCCCTGGGATCTCTTCTGTGTCCCTGCTAGACAGAGGCACAGTAAACTAATCTTAAAAGGGTACCTTCTGTGACCTACTTTACAGAGGCACAGTAGGCTAATCTAATAGGGAGGCGGAAGCCAAATACACTCTGGCTAGGCTTATAAATGCCCTAGGGCAGATAGCCTAGTATCTACCTATGAACCTGTAAACCTATGTATGGTAATGTACATCCACATACCTTAAGGCAGCTTACTATTGGTAGTCGTCACATGTTGTAACACCCTAGGATACCAGCAGTAGGCCAGCAATGTTCACAAGATGAAATGTATGGTAATGTACATCTGCATACCTTAAGCCAGATTACTACTGGTAGTCCCCACATGTTGTAATACCATAGGATATCAGCAGTAGGCCAGCAATGTTCACAAGGTGAAATGTATGGTAATGTACATCCGCATACCTTAAGGCAGCTTACTACTGGTAGTCCTCACATGTTGTAACACCCTAGGATACAGCAGTAGGCCAGCAGTGTTCACAAGGTGAAATGTATGGTAATGTACATCCGCATACCTTAAGGCAGCTTACTACTGGTAGTCCTCACATGTTGTAACACCCTAGGATACCAGCAGTAGGCCAGCAATGTTCACAAGGTGAAATGTATGGTAATGTACATCCGCATACCTTAAGGCAGCTTACTACTGGTAGTCCTCACATGTTGTAATACCATAGGATACCAGCAGTAGACCAGCAATGTTCACAAGGTGAAATGTATGGTAATGTACATCCGCATACCTTAAGGCAGCTTACTACTGGTAGTCCTCACATGTTGTAACACCCTAGGATACCAGCAGTAGGCCAGCAGTAGGCCAGCAGTGTTCACAAGGTGAAATGTATGGTAATGTACATCCGCATACCTTAAGGCAGCTTACTACTGGTAGTCCTCACATGTTGTAACACCCTATGATATCAGCAGTAGGCCAGCAATGTTCACAAGGTGAAATGTATGGTAATGTACATCTGCATACCTTAAGGCAGCTTACTACTGGTAGTCCTCACATGTTGTAATACACTAGAATACAAGCAGTAGGCCAGCAATGTTCACAAGGTGAAATGTATGGTATTGTACATCCACATACCTTAAGGCAGCTTACTACTGGTAGTCCTCACATGTTGTAACACCATAGGATACCAGCAGTAGGCCAGCAATGTTCACAAGGTGAAATGTATGGTAATGTACATCATCATGTCTTAAGGCAGCTTACTATTGGTAGTCCTCGCATGTTGAAATACCCTAGGATACCAGCAGTAGACCAGCAATGTTCACAAGGTGAAATGTATGGTAATGTACATCCGTGTACCTTAAGGCAGCTTACTGCTGGTAGTCCTCACATGTTGTAACACCATAGGATGCCAGCAGTAGGCCAGCAATGTTCACAAGGTGAAATGTATGGTAATGTACATCCGCATACCTTAAGACAGCTTACTACTGGTAGTCCTCACATGTTGTTATACCCTGGGATACCAGCAGTAGGCCAGCAATGTTCACAAGGTGAAATGTATGGGAATGTACATCCGCAAACCTTAAGGCAGCTTACTACTGGTAGTCCTCACATGTTGTAACACCATAGGATACCAGCAGTAGGCCAACAATGTTCACAAGGTGAAATGTATGGTAATGTACATCCGCATACCTTAAGGCAGCTGAATACAGCTATTCCTCACATGTTGTAATACCATAGTATACCAGCAGTAGGCCAGCAATGTTCACAAGGTGAAATGTATGGTAATGTACATTCACATACCTTAAGGCAGCTCACTACTGGTAGTCCTCACATATTGTAACACCATAGAATATCAGCAGTAGGCCAGCAATGTTCACAAGGTGAAATGTATGGTAATGTACATCCGTGTACCTTAGGGCAGCTCACTACTGGTAGTCCTCACATGTTGTAACACCCTAGGATACCAGCAGTAGGCCAGCAATGTTCACAAGGTGAAATGTATAGTAATGTAAATCTGCATACCTTAAGGCAGCTTACTACTGGTATTCCTCACATGTTTTAACACCCTGGGATACCAACAGTAGGCCAGCAATGTTCGCAAAGTGTAGCGGTAGCGGTAGAGACGTCGGCTGAAGAGCAGGCATTCATGGTTCGAGCCCCCACAACACCAATTTTCACTCTTATTAAGCATCTGTTGGGTTGTTTGTTTATGATAACTTGTTGCAGTTAAACTCTTTTTTTCTAGTGGCTCCTTTAGCTGTTTAAAACTTTCATTCAAAGGCTCACTGCTGCTTTTCTGCTGTGAGTAACATTTCTGCAGTTTGTTCTAAGTAGTGGGGATATTTGTAGCATTTCCATATTCAGGCTTGTATTTGGGCCTAGTGTTTGTGGAGGCTGTGTGTCTGAGCACATAATTCAGGGACATCTTGTTTTAGCCAAAGCCATCAGGCATTTCAGTGAGAGAGAATTGTTTGAGGTCATTGGCTGACTGAGGTCTCCTGGACTACAGCTTAGACTAAGCACCTCATTGGTTCTTTTGAGATTTCTTTCTTAAAAGCTGTCTTAGGTTTCAACTTTCTGTTACCTAAGAAGCTCAGTTGTGAGTGTTCAGCCATTTTACAGTGAGCTGATCGAAGGAAGGACACTCAGCAAACTCGGAGCTACAATATATAACATTAGATATCCTGTTTTTTGTTTATTTTGTTCTTTATTTCTTTGTTGTTTATAGCACTTTGTGTACTATGTATTTTTTCTAGCTAGTTTCACTGTGTGTGAGGTATTAACTGGAAATTGTCCACTCTTATTAAGCATCTGTTGGGTTGTTTGTTTATGATAACTTGTTGCAGTTAAACTCTTTTTTCTAGTGGCTCCTTTAGCTGTTTAAAACTTTCATTTAAAGGCTCACTGCTGCTTTTCAGCTGTGAGTAACATTTCTGCAGTTTGTTCTAAGTAGTGGGATATTTGTAGCATTTCCATATTCAGGCTTGTATTTGGGCCTAGTGTTTGTGGAGGCTGTGTGTCTGAGCACATAATTCAGGGACATCTTGTTTTAGCCAAAGCCATCAGGCATTTCAGTGAGAGAGAATTGTTTGAGGTCATTGGCTGACTGAGGTCTCCTGGACTACAGCTTAGACTAAGCACCTCATTCGTTCTTTTGAGATTTCTTTCTTAAAAGCTGTCTCAGGTTTCAACTTTCTGTTACCTAAGAAGCTCAGTTGTGAGGGTTCAGCCATTTTACAGTGAGCTAATCAGAGGAAGGACACTCAGCAAACTCTGAGCTACAATATATAACATTAAGTATCCTGTTTTTTGTTTATTTTGTTCTTTATTTCTTTGTTGTTTATAGCACTTTGTGTACTGTGTATTTTTTCTAGCTAGTTTCACTGTGTGTGAGGTATTAACTGGAAATTGTCCACTCTTATTAAGCATCTGTTGGGTTGTTTGTTTATGATAACTTGTTGCAGTTACACTCTTTTTCTAGTGGCTCCTTTAGCTGTTTAAAACTTTCATTTAAAGGCTCACTGCTGCTTTTCAGCTGTGAGTAACATTTCTGCTGTTTGTTCCGACCCTCCTCCCTGTTGGTATAGTGTTTTTATAGTTGGTGGCTTTGCAGTTGCCCCTAGTGTAAATTTGATCTGGGACCCTCCTCCCAGTCTAGTGTCATTACCTCATTCTACCCAGTACAGGGAGAGCATTTGAGAAGGCCAATCAGCTTAGTTTCTGCTACTCCTTTCTCTCTTTCCAAAAAAAAAAAAAAAAAAAATGTATCTGCTTTTACTGTATTTGTGTTTTTTCCTACTTTATTTTGCTTTTGCGTCATCTTAAAAGTACTCAATTGTATTTATTACTGCTTGGTGTAACTCATTGTAAGCCTTTTAGTTTAAGCACCTGGGCTTCAGACCAGTTTTACATTAGGAAGGTTTGTGGCCTGCACTGTAGTGGCAAAACAGGTAGCTTACATCCTTCTAAGTTGGGAACTGCTGATTGAGGGCTCAGTGTCTGTTATTCTAAAAGTGTATTAATTCTGGTTTAAGCACTTGGGCTTGAGGCCAGTTATTTTACATTAAGAGGGTTCGTGTTCTGCACTCTTGTGGGAGGAGAGGCTGGACTCTGTCCTTCTGAGCTGGGAATTTCTGGTTAAAGCTTATAGTGCCTGCATATTTGAACTGCTTCTTACTGAAATTGGTACACCTCGTTTGCTGTAGCATAGACTAGATCCAGGCCTGCTGAATCTAGCTTTGTTTGTATAACTTGAGCACTAATCCAGGCATTCTTTAAAGTATTCAGTTGTATTTATTACTGCTGGTAGTAACTTGATTAAAGTGTAGCTATCATTTCTAAGTCTTTTGGATTAAGCACTTGGGCTTCAGACCAGTTGTTTTACATTAGGAAGGTTTGTGGCCTGCACTGTGGTGACAGGACAGGTAGCTTACATCCTTCTAAGTTGGGAACTGATGATTGAGAGCTCAGTGTCTGTTATTCTAAAAGTCTATTAGTTCTGGTTTAAGCACTTGGGCTTCAGGCCAGTTATTTTATGTTAAGAAGGATTGCGGTCTGCACTCTTGTGGGAGGAGAGGCTGGACTCTGCCCTTCTGAGCAGGGATTTCTGGTTAGAGGCTTATAGTGCCTGCATATTCTAACTGTTTCTTACTGAAATTGGTACACCTTGTTTGCTGTAGCATAGACTAGATCCAGGCCTGCTGAATCTAGCTTTATTTGTATGCTTGTTGTTTGTTTATTTCCCTGAAATGCTAATTCCACCTAAAACGCGGCCTTTTAGCACTTCTGTGGATCCCTGGTGATATCTGCATTGCTTACTGTACTTATTTCCTTGTTTCACTTGAAAGAAAGTTACTGTTTGTCGTTTTTGCATTTAAGTTACCTGTAGCACATTGCATTTAAGTTACCTGGCACTTGCTCACTAAAGCAAATATATAAGTCAGCTCTAAAAAATTAAAAGCACTACACCCTCACAAACTCCCCTTGAGTACCTTGTTCCCCATTGGCCCTTTTTTCAGTTATAAAGGAATTCCCAATACTATTCTAGCATGTCCAAAGGTCAGTTGTCAATCTCCTCTCTGGTCCTGCTGGTGAATCTGGGAATCTTGAGGCAATGTTACAACTGCCTCATGTACACAGACAACCATCTCCTCCTCCCAACAAATTCCAACACATGTGAGAGATGCAACCATATAGCCAAACTGGAGGCTAAGCTCTCTCAACTCAGTACTGGCGTAACCAGTCAGGAGGAGAAGGAAACCACACTCACTACAATTCCAGTCTCACATAGACCTACCACGACAACAAAACCAAACACATAAACACACAAAAACATACTCGGAGGCTCTAAATAAAAATCTGCCTAAGCAGCAGAGACCTCCAAAGCAGACACCCAAGCAACCGCTACCCCAAAACAAAACACGTGCAACACATAGCTCACAAAGCCAGTGTGCCGAACAGTCACAGCCCTTAAGGCTAAACAACACACCTGATACACTTGTAATAGGTGACTCTATCATCAGGCACACTGACGTCCCGCTCACCAGGCTGAACAAGGAGAAGGTCACAGAGAGCTGCCTGTCGGGCGCTAGGATCCGCACATAACACAAGCGCTCAGGTCACTCCAAGGCAAGTACAAATATGACTCAGTCATTGTCCATGCTGGTGTGAATGACCTGAGACGTACCTCCCTGGACTACATGAAAAGAGACATAGAGGAGCTCTCTGAGCATGTAGCCCAGGCCTGTATGACCCTGACCTTGAGTAGCATCTTACCCTCACCAAGAATGATGCCACAATATGAAGACAAGATGATCAATTTCAACAATTGGCTTAAGTGTTGGTGTCATTCAAAGGAAATCCAATGCCTGTCAGCCTGGGATGACATGCTTGACAAGCCACGATGCTTCGCTAGGGATAGCTTGCACCTGTCACCCCTGGGCTTTTGGATATTGGCAAAGGCTCTTGCTACCCCCATAGTGCCTTTTTTAGGCAAGGCTCAAAAGACAAACCCACCTCCATAGGTATCACAAGGGATAAGAAACTAAGAGTAATGCTACTCAACGCCAGAAGTCTAAACCTCAAGATGCACGCACTCGAAACTCTCCTTAGCATGGAGAACATCGATATCTGTGCAGTAACAGAAACCTGGTTCAGGGCTCCAGAAGAGCACACCAGCACTACTAGGTTATACCTCATACCATGCTTTTCGGCCCCAAAACTTGGACCGAACCATAAAAGGAGGGGGAGTATCGATATTTATCAAAGATACCCACACCTCCAGGTTGGTGGCAAAGCACGAAGCATCAGAGACTAACCATGTGCAACTAACAATGGGTAAAACTGCCTTCCAGTTTATAGCCTGCTACAGACCACCCTCCCAAACACAGGAACCCCACTTGGCCTTCCTGAGAATACTGGAAAATATGAAGGTCTCTCCAAACACCATTATATTGGGCGACTTCAACTACCCAAACATAGACTGGGAACATTACTCTAGCTCCAACACCCTAGCCCAAAGGTTCCTAGAATTTATAAACTCAAATGCTATGGAACAACTTGTTACCACTCCCACAAGAGGGGAAAACATACCGGACCTGATCATCACCAACATGGGGACACTATGCTCCAGACCAGAAGTGTATCCCTCACTGGTAAGATCAGACCATAAACTAATCTCACTGGATATTCACATCCCGACCCCACCCCCTGCCCAGAAAACCACAGTGAAAAACTTCTCTAAAGCAAATTTCACACACCTCAAAACCGAGGCGAAATCCTTCAAAGCCCCCGGGCCTGTGGAAAATACTGCCCAGACCACAGAATCCTTTATAAACGCATTCTATGAACACCTTCAGGAATGCATGGATCATGCAATCCCAAATAAAACCAAGACCCAATCCTCCAAAGGCAGGCGTCCTGTCTGGTGGACCCCAGCCATAAACAAACTATACAATAGAAGGAGGAAGCTACTACATGATAGAGCAAAATCCCAAAAAGGAAGGCATCTCTGATCAGTATTAGCAAAAAACTACAGGCACTCATAAAATCGTCTAAGGCCAGCTTCAAGAGAAAAATTGCACAGGACACTAAGGATAATCACAAGGCTTTCTTTAGTTATGTTAGGAACCTGGGTGGGAATTCCCAGATATGCTCAGAATTAGTCCAAAATGACAAAAAATACACCGAGCCCACAGACATTGCCAACATCCTAGCTGACAGGTTCAGTGCAAACTTCTCCCCCTCTCCCCACCAAAAGGGCAAATATCTATCCCAACAGAGTGTTGCCCCCCTGACATCTCAGATGCTCAGGTAAGAGCCGCCCTCTCCAAAGCAAAAAACACAGCATCAATGGGACCAGATGGTGTCCCGGGCTGCGTCCTACATGAACTCCAAGAAGAGCTAAACCCAAACATAAAACTACTGTTCAATCTTAGCCTTACTACAGGATATGTACCCAAAGAGTGGCGTACAGCAACAGTGGTCCCTCTCCACAACGGATCCTGGAAACTATCGCCCCATAAGCCTGACTAGCTTGGTCTGCAAAGCTATGGAAAGGATCATCATGGACCTCATAAATAAAGATATTGGGGACCTACAGACACTGGATCCTACCCAGTTTGGCTTTGTTAAGGGCAGATCCTGCCTCTTAAACCTGGTCGATTTCTTTGAAACAGTCACCAAGGCCATTGACGAGGGGAAGGTGGTCCACACAGCCTACCTGGACCTTGCAAAAGCCTTTGATACAATACCCACTGGCATTATAGATAAGCTCACCAGCTTAAATATAAACCCCTATGTCACTAGATGGGTTGCAAACTGACTCAAGGACAGAACCCACATGGTTAGAATTGCTGGAGCCATGTCAGACTCCAAACCAGTTACAAGTGGTGTCCCACAAGGCTCAGTCCTGGGACCTCTCTTGTTCGGTATATATTTCTCGGCGGTACAGGCCAACACGGAAGGACTGTGGCTGACCAAGTTCGCAGATGACTGCAAACTGGGCACCATAATCAACTCTCCAGCTGACACGAGCATCCTCCAAAAGGGCCTCATAGAAACAGACAACTGGTGCCAGAGCCATGGCCTCAAGCTAAACGCCAAAAAGTGTATAGTCATCCCCTTTGGCAAAAACAAAGTGCCCACAAATTACCACATAGGTGGTAATCCATTAAGTACAGAAGAAGTCATTAGGGACCTGGGGACCCAAGTTGATAGCAATCTCTCATTTGACAACCACGTGGCCAAAGTGGTTAGAAAAACATTTTATATAGCCCACCTAATCATGAAGGAATTCACATCTAGATCAGGGAGGTCATCGTACCTCTTTACTCATCCCTCATCAGGCCCATAATTGAGTACAATGCCCTTTTGAGATGTACCTTACCAGACACTTGCAGCTACTGGAAAGACCCCAAAAGTACCTCACCAAGAGGATCAAAGGGCTCAAACAGATGCCATATGCTGCCGGTTAAAGAAACTCCAGCTCTACTCAGTGGCATACCACCTGCTCAGAGGCGATCTGTGCCTGGCGTATAAAGCCATGTCCAACCCGGAATTAATGGACATGCTGCACCTCAGAAAATCCAAATCCCATCGAGCTATGCACTCAAGAGACTTGAACCTCAGCACTGAAATAAATAGGACATGCTGGAGGGACAGATTCATAACCCAGAGGCTCCCTTCACTCTGGAATAAAATCCCAGTCCAGGTTAGGCAGAGTCCCACATTGACTCTCTTCAAGAGGAATCTTGATGAGTGGATGGGAGATCGTAGGTTTACCCCGGCTATCACTTCTGTGTCACTGTTAGACAGAGGCACAGTATACTAACCTCAAAAAAAGGCATAGCAAAATTAATTTAAAATGGGTGGCGAAAGCCAAACACACTCTGGCTAGGCTTATAAATGCCCTAGGGCAGATAGCCTAGTATGAACCTATGAACCTATGAACCTATGTACATCTGCATACCTTAAGGAAGCATACTACTGGTAGTCCTCACATGTTGTTATACCCTGGGATACCAGCAGTAGGCCAGCAATGTTCACAAGGTGAAATGTATGGGAATGTACATCCGCAAACCTTAAGGCAGCTTACTACTGGTAGTCCTCACATGTTGTAACACCATAGGATACCAGCAGTAGGCCAGCAATGTTCACAAGGTGAAATGTATGGTAATGTACATCCGCATACCTTAAGGCAGCTGAATACAGCTATTCCTCACATGTTGTAATACCATAGTATACCAGCAGTAGGCCAGCAATGTTCACAAGGTGAAATGTATGGTAATGTACATCCGCATACCTTAAGACAGCTTGCTACTGGTAGTCCTCACATATTGTAACACCATAGAATATCAGCAGTAGGCCAGCAATGTTCACAAGGCGAAATGTATGGTAATGTACATCCATGTATCTTAAGGCAGCTTACTACCGGTAGTCCTCACATGTTGTAACACCCTGGGATACCAGCAGTAGGCCAGCAATGTTCACAAGGTGAAATGTATGGTAATGTACATCTGCTTACCTTAAGGCAGCTTACTACTGGTAGTCCTCACATGTTGTTACACCATAGAATATCAGCAGTAGGCCAGCAATGTTCACAAGGCGAAATGTATGGTAATGTACATCCACATATCTTAAGGCAGCTTACTACTGGTAGTCCTCACATGTTGTAACACCCTAGGATACAGCAGTAGGCCAGCAGTGTTCACAAGGTGAAATGTATGGTAATGTACATCCGCATACCTTAAGGCAGCTTACTACTGGTAGTCCTCACATGTTGTAACACCCTGGGATACTTATGGTGCATACCCACCCATACACTGACTTACAGGGTCATATAACACTGTTACATACACTGACCTCTGGACTGCAGAGGTGCACACATGTGCTGTGCAGATGAAGCCCAGATATATATGGTGCATATGTTCTATACACCATTATTTATTGGCATCATACCTGATAACAAGCCAGTCAGATAACAGACTGCGGGACATGCTGTGTGCAGTAGCAGATGTTTCTGAGGACATTACTTGGACATTCCGTGTTTGTGTGTACAGTACTGTGGTCTGTGTACGTAGAGCAGGGGTCTGCAACCTTCACTATCCAAAAATCCAGTCCTGACCCCACACCCACCAAATTAAATTCATCAGGAGGCACAACACCTATCTGACTCATAAAATGGAGACAGCAGAGCCTATACAGTTTCATATATAGTTATAGTAGATATAAAATGGCAAAGTGTATATGAGCAATACCTAACATATGTCCATAATTGTGTTCCTGTGTTGGCATTGCTTGATCACTCAGTGCGTGTGTGTGTGTGTGTGTGTGTTGTGCTATAGATTATCCATTAATCCTCAGAGGTACAGGGAGCCACAGCAGCAGGGTGGAAGAGACACATGTGGCTAAAGAGCCACAGGTTGCAGACCCCTGAGTTAGGATGATTATTGTGCTTATGAACCTTGGGCTCTATACAGACTGTGGTAGACACCATTTTTCTCAGTCCTGTTTTATCTGATGTTACATGCTGCTCCAGTGTATGGTACCCTACTGGCTCACATCTGTAGGCCAGACACACACATGTACCATACCACAGACAGCCATCGGACTATACTGTGCCATGACCAGTTTATGTAGGGTTAGTATGTGAGTGGCACATATGAGGATGGTGTTTATCAGACAGTCGTTGCAGTGTCATATTAAGCTTGTGTATCATATGTGGCTGTGACTGTGCTGACATTGGATGTGTGTATGCATTTTCTCACAGGTGTCTGTTACGCTGTGCTGTGACCTGTGTGTTGAGCCCACTATAATCGCAGGTTCATGTGTATTCCCCCATACAATATGTAGTCCATTGTTGTGGCAGTCTGCCTGTAGTTTGCCCAGTGCTTTGTGACCTGCCTAGCAGCCTTCTGTAATTACCCAGTGTGGTGTTATGTCAAGTTATTTGCAAGACATACTGCTGCCAGGCCAGCATAACTGTTGTGTATTTCTGTCAAAGCAGTGGTATGCTGTACAGATGTATTTCACTATCTTCTGGGTAGTATGTGGCCATGTGAACTCAGCACCACCAGGTATTATGTGTCTGGACAGACTGGCGTGTGTGCATGCATACACTGTGTGGGCATATGTACCCCAGTATTGTCATGGTATACCCATGTACATGGCTAGTAACATCCACATTGGGAGGCTGGTCCACATGTCTTGCATGAAGGGGGCATGTGTACACTTCTGGACTGACCACAGAGTGCCAGACTGTCCACATAGATTGATCATATCCCTACTGTAGTCCACAGTATCATTACTGTGCTAGCAGTAGTACTGTACTATGATGCCCTTAGGATGTCTGTCGATAGGCAGTGGTGCACATGTCTACAGCAGATGTGACCTCCCACATCCAACATGTCTGCTAAGACACTCATATGACTGTAGCAAGAGTCTACATATATACCTGCAATACATCCATGACATCCCTTGCACTATGGGGTTGGGACTATTGATGCTGAGGTAGGACTCCACTCCTTGTTCTGCACATATGGTAAACATATATGTGTACACATATATCCACATATTTATATAGATATATACACATATACATATCCACATACATATATTGACATATACATATCTACATACATATATGGAGATGTATATGTACATGGGTCTACTTCATATGACCTAAATTTCATTTGACTGAAATTCATTTGACTGAGATCAAAACACTAAAAGTTCAAAAGACTGAAAACTCATTTGACTGAAACTCGTAACACTGACACATTAAAGTAAAAGGTATATGCCCTTTTCCCCACTGTAGTGTGATCCTGGAGTTAGTATATATAGTTGGGGGTTGTGGGGGGGCACAGCCCCTCACATTGAGGGTGTGGTGGGCGAAGCCCCCACATAGTTTAGGTAAATATTGTTTTCTGCAAAGAGTTAATTGCAGTTAGAAATATCCATATGTATGGCTTAAAATGTATAAAGCATGTGGGGGGGCTTCACCCCCACACCCCCAATGTGGAGGGCTGTGCCCCCCACACACCCTTAACTATATATACCAACTCCAACATTGCACTACAGTGGGGAAAAGGGCATATACATTTTACTTTAATGTGTCAGTGTTATGAGTTTCAGTCAAATGAGTTTCCAGTCTTTTAAACTTTCAGTGTTTTGTTCTCAGTCAAATGAATTTCAGTCAAATTAAATTTAGGTCATATGAAGTAGACCCATGTATATATATATATATATATATATATATATATATATATATATATACACTCACACATATACATATACACAGCAATGACTTCAACAAGTGGCTTAGCATCTGATGTCATTCAAAGGGGATCCAGTATCTGTCTGCCTGGGATGACATGATGTGCAAACCATGATGCTTTGCCAGAGATGGTCTGCACCTGTTGCCCCTGCGATTCAGGTTACTGGCTACAGCTCTTGGTACCTCCATAGTGCCTTATATAGTCAAGGTTCAAAGGACAAAACCACCACTGTAACAGATACAAGCATGCAAAACTGAAGGTAATGCGACTCAATGCTAGACGTCTAAACCTAAAAAGGCATTCTCTAGAGGCACACCTACAAATGGGGAACATTGATAGCTGTGCAGTAACTGTGACCTGGTTCAATGCTCCAGAAAGCACACCTGTAATACCTGGCTACAATTCATCACACATTTTGGGCAACAAACCAAGACCACAACACTACAGGTGGAGGAGTGTCCATATTCACCAAGGTTATTCACACCTCCAGCCTAGTTCCCAACACAATGCATCTGAAAATCTCCAGATGCAACTAACACTAGGTAAGACTGCAATCCAAATTGTAGCTTGCTACAGATCCCCCACCATGCCCCAAGATTCTCACTACACCATTATAAACATACTGGACAATATTAAGATTCAACCAAATTCCATAATACTGGGTGATTTCAGCTACCCTGCCATTAACTGGGAAAACTACTCGGGTACCATCACCTTTTACCAACAGTTCCTAAAATTCATACATTCCAACCCCCTGGATCACCTATTCTATTGTCGAACCAGGATCTCCAATATCCTAGACCGGGTCATTACCAACATGGGAAAAAGATGCTCCACACCAGTGGTCACCCCTTCATTGGTCAGGTCTAACCATAAGCTAATCACCGTTGACATCCACATCCCACCCCCACCCGCCAGTAAGGAAACCTCAATAAAAACCCTCAACAAAGCCAACACCATGCTACTCAAGTCAGAAGTGACAAACTTCATGACACTCATGGAGATGGGAGCTGAAAGTGCAACTGGTGAATCCTACACTATGGCACTGTATGAGCACAACCACTTGTGCATGAATTGTGCCATCCCAAATAGAACCAAGACACTGTCCTCCAAGAAAGGAAGCCAATCTTGTGCTCCATTGCCATAAACAAAACTGTTGCAGAAAAAAGGATAATACCAAAATGCAAACTGCTCCCTTGCCAGCCTCAGTAAGAATCTGATATCCCTCAAAATCCGCCAAAGCTTGTTACATAAATATAATTGCCATAATTTCCAAAGACAACCACAAGGCATTCTATAGTTATGTCCAGGATCTAAACGGCAATGCTCAGAACTGCTCTGAGCTACAACAGAATGGCATTAAATATACTGATTCCAAGGAGTTTGCCAATATCCGGGCAGATCAATTTAGTGCCACGTTCACCCTCCTCTCACCCCCATAAGGGCCCATTTCAGTACCAAAAGATTGCCAAATTCCAGTAATCACAGCCACACAGGTGGAAACCGCATTATCCACTGCTAGGAATACAGAATCCATGGGACCAGATGACATCCTGGGCTGTGTACTACATGAACTACAAAATAAACCTGCATCTCACCTAAGTGCCATGTTTAATCATAGCCTCACCTCAGACTTCGATCCCACTAAGTGGTGCACAGCTACAGTTATCACACTCCACAAGGGGAAATCCACCTTGGATCCCGGGAACTACCGTACCATCAGTTTGATGAGCCTGATCTGCAAGGGCATGGAATGCATTATCATGCAACTTATAAACAAAGACACTGGCAACCAGCAAACACTGGACCCCACCCAGGTTGGGTTTGTGAAGGGCCAATCTTGTCTCCTGAACCTGATTGACTACTTTAATCAATATTTGGAGCTGTGGAAGAGGGTAAGGCGGTTCACACAGCCTATCTAGAGTTGGCCAAGGCCTTCAACAACATCCCCCACTCTGGTGACATAGTTAAACTTACAAAGCTGGCCATAAACTCCTGTGTCACTCGATGAGTTGCCAACTGACTTACTGATGGAACCCAGACTGTAAAAGTAGCCAAGTCCAATCCCTGCTCCAGACAAGTGACAAGTGGAGTACCCCAGGGTTCAGTCCTGGGACAGCTCTTGTTTGGCATCTACTTCCCTGAAGTGCAGGCCAACATTATGGAATTCTGGCTAACAAAGTTCACAGATGACTGCAAACTGGGAGCCATTATTGCATCCCCAAATGATGTGGATAGTCTACATATCTATAGCTTTACAGAAACAGATGCTTGGTGCCAGCGCCATGGGCTCAAGCTTCATGCCAAGTAATGTATAGTTATTCCCTTTGGAAATACCATGTACCCATGAATTACCACATAGGTGGCAGTACACTAAACACTGAAAGTGTGCTGACAGACATAGGGACACAGGTAGAGAGTGGTCTCACCTTCATTAACCACATTGCCACAACAGTAAGGAGATCATTCTATGTGGCACACCTCATCACTGAGGGCTTTACATCCAGAAAAAAGGAGGTAATTGTACCACTGTACTCATCCCTCATTACACCCTGTATAGAGTACAATGCCCCATTTGGTATGTACCTCACAAGAAATCTGTGACAGCTGGGAAGACAGTAGAAATACCTCACTATAAGAATCACAGGCCTAAAGCGGATGGCCTATGCTGACCATCTAGAAAACTTCCAGCTATACTCTGTGGCATATCGTCTACACAGAGGCTATCTCTGCGTAACATGCAAGGTTATGTCAAACCCTGGGAAATGACATCTGTAATAAGTGTATGTACTGCCATGTACAGTACATGCATCTATGTGTTGTCATTGCAGTAGCAAAGGGTTTTGAGTGTTATGTCTGGGATACACAAGTATATGAGACCTGCACTGCACTGTTATCTGTGTGAATGTGTTACATGCAGGGGTAGCAACCCAGGATACGTGCTGTCACACTGGCATGTAGTGTAACATGGCATTACTACTGTTGACAGTGCTGTCCCAGGGAAGGGTAGGGTGCTAACATTACTACTGACAACAAGCACACTTGCGGGCATAGCTGCACTCTGAGGCCCCACTGTTGCATTGCTGGTGTGTTGGCTGTGTCACCGTATATATCCCCTACCGGATAATAATCAGACATGTGGAATGTAACTGTAGAGTACCGTCTGTACAGCACATGATAGTGAGGGCTTACAACATGTAGCAATGGCATACATATTGTTGTCAAACATCCATCTGTTGACACATTCATCCTACTGCATAGCTACTCACCAAACTGGTGTCTGTCAGTCCCTCTACAAATGTGCAGATAGCAGGTATCCAGCTGGGATACATACAGACAACCTATGCTTGACTGACACTGACATTTCTGGCTGGTTGTATACATATAGGAGACAACACCCTGCATGGGCTCCATGCCACATATACCTACACTACACTACCACAGTCAACTAAACATGCTTGGGTACAGGTCTCCATCACAGACACTAATCATGTGTTCTAATACATATTGCATACATGTCAACTGGATCACCTCAGTGGCCATGTGCAGAAGGCACCCCAAGGACTGGCTGATGCATGTCACTCTCACCCTGATGGTCAGTAACATGGTGTCTGTCGAAAGATTGCCTGCTGGCACATGGCAGGAAGCATGATACCAGTGTACACACACCCCCTACACATCCAATCCCTCCAAGGACAATAGCCAGGTACACAGCTATGACCACCTGCAGCAATGCACCACAGTATTGACACATGTACATGTGCTTTACTGAGGATAGCAGTGTTTGTATGTTAGTACACCTGTAGTTGTGAATTCCATGACGGTCTTCACAACCACCTCAACTCCCATTGCCATAGTCAGATGTGGCCGCTGTTGTATTGGGCATGACATGTACCCTGTTACACTCCTCTCCTTAACAGCTACATGTGCCTTGCAGTACCAGCACAACAGTGTTGTACAAATGGGTTGATAGGCATGGGAAACTCATTGAGGTCTGCCAAGTGTGTGCATGTGTGCATGTCTGCATATGTGTAGGGTACACCATTCCGAGGCCACATACTCCTATTACACTACACATTGTCACATAGTAGTACAGATAGTGTTGTCACTGTCCACAGGTGAGGCATCACAATGCAACACCCTACTATGCCTGTGACATGTGCATTAGATGCATATGCCTGTAGAACCATTGTTTTGATATACAATGGGTTGTATTGCCGTTATGGGCAATGTGTAATAGTGGGTATGTCAGAGTGTCATAAGGGGTTCCAGTGTGTACAATATCCACTGGGGGATGTGGGTGCTGTGTACAATGACATTACACCATGGCACACCAGTATATGTCCCACGTACCACTTTCTGGTGACCACTGTCACCATCAAACATACAGGTAACTGATACCACAATCCAGCCCAGTTACACATGTGCTGTGTGCAGCCTACCTGTAACACACTTGGCACATGGGCTAGTTAGTTAGCACCAATAAGCCCAGGTCTCTAAGATGTGTGTCTGCCTGTTATGTGTCTGTCAGTGTGTATATGATGGCATGACACACTATGTGTTCTCCATATACAACCATTAAATCCCCTATTACCATATTGCACATGTCTGTGGATGTTCTGCATGTAACATGTAACCTGGTACACACCTCACCCTAAACATTGTGTGGTGTGTGCAATGAAAGCCACACAGTTCAGTAGCACTACATACCTAAGTAGGGGTCTAATCACAGTGTTGACAAGAAAGGATGTGTGTGTATGTGGATGGGTTGACATAAGGTTGCAGATTATACATGTCCCAGTGGGTCCCCTGTCAATGTGACACAGGCAATAACTGTTATACAAACCTGTGACGTGTGCAACTGTACACCGGATATGTCATGGCCATGGTGTCACCACATTGCCATAACACTTGTGGAATATGACTGCAGACCATCCTCCTGCTGACACATACACCTGCAACACAAATGGATAACATTATGGAGATTACAATCAATCAGTGTTACTAACAGCTGAAATGCATCATAGCTGGATGGCTACACTACCTGACATGTATGTATTACACATTACCCCTGACAACATCTTACACTGCAGTACATTGCAATGCTCTATTACAGTCACTGTGTACATCAGAACCATATTAGCCTGTCCCTGCATCGATGTTATGGATGACAGGGATGTGGCACAGGTATCATCATATGCACAGGGTGTATTGCTGGTTTGCCAGAGGCCGAGGGTTGTCGATACATTTGACACCATGTCTGTGGCTGAGGGGTTTAATTCTTTGATAGGGGCATGGTGATGTGGTGTGTGTTGGTATGGGGCTGCCCTAGGTGTGTTTGCATAGTGTGTGTGTATGCATGCACACAGTTCTGCCATGTCGCTGCCCTATGCAGGTGTTTTTGAACAGCTGCAGACCATACCTGGCAGGGTGTGCAGTTCACCACCTCCAGCCACAGACACATTGACTGTGCCTGCTTGGGGTTCCGTGGGCACATGCAGGTACAGAGCTTGATGTGCTACTCTCCCCGATGATGACAGATGTCCGCTGGAACCATGTCCCACCTGGGACTGGCCAGGGCCACGTGCATGAGGCCTGCTGTGATGTGGTGTGGACAGCATCCCCAGTGGTGTGCTGGGGCTGGTACTGCCACTACAGGAGCAGCTTGGCATCCTAGCCTGTCCACATCAACTGCCAGCTGCTGGTGTTTCTGGCCTATGTCCATGCGGCTGTTGCACCACTCCCACCATGTTTTCAAGCACAGACATACCACGGTCGAGGAGCCCCATCATCTCACCCCACCGTCTATCCATGATCTCGTTATGTTCACGGAGGGCAGCAGCAAGTTCACAGATGCTGCCACTTACGGATGAGAAAGCAGCCCTCTGCAGCCTCAAGCCCTGTCTGGTGTGCATTTCCATATATGCCTGTGCCTCCATGACAGCCTAAAACATGCTCCTGGTGGTACCAATTGTGGCACCTTTGCCAGGGGCATGATGACCAGCGGCCCTCCGATGAGCACCATGGCATGTCTGCCTATGTGGTGCCCTGCCAGACATCTGGCTAGGCTGACTGTGACCCGACACAGTCGGCATGCAAACCACACTCTCCTGGTCACCGGCACCAACTGCCAACTGTCCCTCTGCTATGGCCATTTGTGATGGGGTGCGCATGGGCACTGTAACTGTGTGTGGGCTTGGGGTGGCTAGGAGGGTGATGACAAATGATGGCGCAGTGTCGGCCTCTGACAACCCCACCTGTGCCTCAACAGTACCATCATCATCATCATCAATGGTGTCTATATGGACACCAACCTCAAATTGCATGCAGGAGGGAACCTGACCCACCTTGCCACCTGTGGGGGAAACAAACAGACACTTTAAGACCTGTACAGCATTGCATAACAGTACACACATTTACACACACACACACACACACACACACACACACACACACACACACACACACACACACACACACACACACACACACACACACACACACACACTGACAGTCCACTTTACTACCTCCCTGTCCCTGGGTTTAAAGACAGTCCCACATTCAGTTATATATGTTCCCCATCCTGCATGGCACTTGCTAACATAGACTCATTAATACTACCCATTGACATATCATTCCTCTCCATGCCTACACGTGTGATCATAACACATGACCTGTTACTCCATCACCTCCCTGACTTGAGTGGAGTAGGTTGTACATGGCCTCACTGCTGTCATCCAGTGTTAACCCTTTGTATGTCCAGTCATGGTGTACATGGCCTCTATATGGTTGGGGCTGCTACATTCACTACATATATCACACACCGGAGTCTCATACTACAGTCTTGCTCAGTGCATGCCACATCTGCTGCACAATCAACCTATCATGTGGACAACAGTAATATCTGGATACACTAACTGGTGTGCACTGGTAATTTTCCATTGCATTAGTAGTGCTGCATACATGGGTAGCCGGTTATCTCTCTGCTGATGTCAATATGATGTGTATACCTGGTGTGTACTTTTCCTCCCAATGCATGTTCCATACTACAGACCTTGTTATGCTATCAGCTGTCCTGTGTTCACATATCAGACAAATTGTCCTGGTGTCCCATGTGTCACTCCATGTCCATGTACGGCACAATCCCAATGAGAAGTACTGCCATGTGATCAACCCCACAATCACCTGTGCAAATATGAACACCCACACAAACAGACACACATGTACACACACATCTGACATGCATCAAACAAACTCCACTCCACCAGATTGCACTTACAGACACAATAAACACCCCCCCACACACACACTCACACACACACTCACACACCTACATGTGAGGTTGCACAAATTTTGTACACACAGTCATCCCATTACCCTTCTGTCAGCATGCATCACATATGGTACTCAACAGCATGCAGTGCAACTATAGTGACTTCATGCTAGCGCCAGTATACATGATCATTATTAGTAAAAAAATACGAGCACTCATAAAATCAACTAAGGCCAATTTTGAGAGAAAAATTGCCATGGATTCAAAGGACAATCATAAGGCCTTTTTCAGCTATGTTAGGAACCTGGGTGGAAACTCCCAGATATGCTCAGAATTAGTCCAAAATGATACAAAAATCACTGAACCCACAGACATTGCCAACATACTGGCAGACAGGTTCAGTGCAAACTTCACCCCTCTCCCCTAAAGGAGAGATAACTATCCCAGCCGAGTGTAGCCTCCTGGACATCTCAAATGCGCAGGTGAAAGCTGCTCTCTAAAGCTAAAAACACAGCATCAATGGGACCGGATGGTGTCCCCGGCTGTGTGCTACACGAGCTAAATGAGGAATTAAACCGCACATAAGTCAGCTGTTTAATCTCAGCCTTACCACAGGATACGTGCCCAAGGAGTGGCGTGACGGCAACTGTGGTCCCACTCCACAAAGGCGGCACCTCTACGGACCCTGGTAATTACCGCCCCATAAGCTTAACAAGTCTAGTCTGCAAAGCTATGGAGAGGATCATAATGGAGCTCATAAACAAAGATATAGGGGACTTGCAGACATTGGACCCGACCCAGTTTGGCTTTGTCAAGGGAAGATCATGCCTTTTGAACTTGGTCGACTTCTTGAAACAGTCACCAAGGCCATTGATGAGGAAAGGCAGTCCATACAGCCTAGCTTGACCTTGCAAGGCTTCGACACAATACCCCACTGGTATTGTAGAAAAACTTACCAGCTTAAATGTAAACCCATATGTCACAAGATGGGTTGCAAACTGGCTTAAGGACAGAACCCACAGGGTTAGAGTTGCTGGCGCTGTGTCAGACTCCAAGCCGGTCACAAGTGGTGTCCCACAGGGCTCGGTCCTTGGCCCCTATTGTTTGGCATCTACTTCTCAGAAGTACAGGCCAACATGGGAGGACTTTGGCTGACAAAGTTTGCAGATGACTGCAAACTGGGCGCCATAGTGGAAAGTGCATCGGACACGGATATCCTTCAGAAGGGACTCACGAAAACAGATAGCTGGTGCCAGAGCCATGGCCTGAAGTTAAACGCCAAAAATGTATAGTCATACCCTTCGGAAAAACAAGGTAACCCCAAGCTACCATATAGGTGGCAATCCACTAAGCACAGAAGAGGTTATCAGGGACCTGGGGACCCAGGTTGACAGTGGCCTTTCTTTGACACTCACGCTGCTAAAGTGGTTAGAAAGACCTTCTACATTGCCCACCTGATCATGAAGGATTCACATCCAGATCTAGTGAGGTCATTGTTCCCCTGTACTCTTCACTTATCAGACCAATGATCGAGTACAATGCCCCATTCGGGATGTATCTCACCCGACATCTGCAGCAATTGGAGAGACCCCAAAAGTTCCTCACCAAAAGGATAAAGGGACTCCAAAATCTGTCATATGCTGCCAGATTGAAGAAACTCCAGCTCTATTCAGTCGCATACCGCCTGCTCAGAGGTGACATGTGCCTGACATACAAGGCCATGTCCAACCCGGAATTAATGGACATGCTCCACCTCAAAAATCCAAATCCACCAAAACCACTAGAGCAAGCGACTTAAACCTTAGCACGGATATAAATAGGACGTGCTGGAGGGATAGATTTATCACTCAGAGACTCCCTATGCTGTGGAATAAAATCCCGGTCCATGTGAGGCAGAGCACCTCGCTGACTCTGTTCAAGAGAAATCTAGACCTGTGGATGGGAGATCATAGGTTTACCCCGGGAATCATCTCTGTGTCACTGCTGGACAGAGGCACAACAAACTAATGGGCACAGTATTTTTTCATATAAGGGGTGGCGTAAGCCACAAAAATTTGGGCTAGGCTTATAAATGCCTTAGGGCAGATAGCCTAGTATAAACCTATGAACCTATGAACCTATGAACCTATGGGCTGTGTTGGTAGGTGATGGCCCTTCCCCTTGATAACACTGCACCCATGTACAAAGTGTTACTGTGGACCTGTATTGCACCCTGCCTTGTACTGTGCACCATACCTCACATGTGTACAAACCATTGCTGCATGTGTAGTATTGTGTCAGTTATGTCAGCTCCAATTCTCACAGCCCCTATGTGTTAGAGCGACTCATACCTGTGATGATTTGTGAACAGATGTCATTTGTGAATGCTGATGTCTGGTTTACAGATCACAACATCAGTGGTGCATGTATGACCAATACAAGACTATTACACTGACAACTGCCAGACCTTACCATGGCTATGGGGTGTGCTCTCTACATGTCTCACAGCTCTGCCTGGTTGCAAGGTCTACTCGTGTGCACATCCCTTGGAGTTCACACACTGCTGTCACTATTGCTGTGAAGTCAGGGTTACTTCTGCCACAGTTACTAAACCTGATTAGCATACATAGTAACCCTGCTGCAGTGCACTGCTGTGTCATGATGACACACCCTCCCCACCTCCAGCCTTTTTGCAGATGCTTGACAATTAGGGCCTACACGTGTCAGTTTGCAGTGTCCCAAGAATGGGACACTACGGGCAACAGCCTACTACCAGCTAATTATGTTGATCACAGTACTATGTTATGACATAGTGTCAATCTGTAATGGTTCCTATTGTAATACAGGTATATTTACAGTTGTAGTACCATATGAGAGTGTTGTTTCACACATGTCCTTACTGTAGGCTGTGTGTCCCACTATTCTTGTCATCCCTGTGGGCACATTTCACAATGACAGGATGTTAGTTATCTTGCATGTGTTTGATGTGCCCTTCCAATACCCCATCATGGTCTCCATTGTGATGCAGTGCATCTCACAGCATGCAGTATGGGTAGGTGAGTTAGATGTGTGCATGGAATATCCCATAGCTATTACATGCCTGGTGAATTGTCAAGCAGGAACATGAACCATGCTCATGGGCTACAGGCTGCTGCCTTGGTGGTAAACCAGAGGGACCTACATAACAGTATGAGAGAGTTGATGTCAGTGGCCACAGCTTTGGCATTTGTAAAGGGTGAGTGCAGCATTACAACAGTAGAAGTCCACAATACTACAGCTTATGCACAACTGTTTATTACTACTACACAGCAACAGACTATGTATATGACATCTCAGATATACATGATCTACCTGTACAGATGCAGATGCATACACAAGAGTGGTCTAATGATGTGCCGTGGGGCCTTTCCTGCACGCTCCTCAGCCGGTGTGTTGGTGGCACCCACCTCTACAATGCTCTCTGCCAGTTGTTGGTTCTGCTGGTGGGCAGGTGCCACAAGGCTGCTGAGAAGCTCCTCCACACGACTCAGGGGTGGATGGATGGCATGCCCCCCCCATTGTGAGGTGGTTCCCCCATATGGCAGCTGCATGCCGATGTACATGGCGAAACAGGTCAGTGCAATGATGTCGGACCTGCTCATAACTGTGGTTCTGCAGTCCGACATCTTTGACCCTGTGAACTAGATCGTTCCACAGGGCGGTCCTCTCCTGCTGATCATGGGCTGTCCTGCTGAAAAGTAGCAGGTAGTGCTGTATCAGGTGTGCCACGATTACCTCCGTTTCTGCAGCACTGAACGCTGGTAGTCTTGCATAAGCCATCTTCCCTGGAAGACATAAAGATGGAAACATGTCTGAGCAACTCATACAGCAGGGTTACCATAGTTCTTAATACACATTTCTGTTTCCCCCCACCATATCAGCTACAACAAACCATTCACACAATGTAATTGGTATGTCGACAGCTTACATACCATCAGGACATATGTTGTATTGTACCACGCTTTGTGCT
This sequence comes from Protopterus annectens, assembly GCF_019279795.1. Lineage (NCBI taxonomy): Eukaryota > Metazoa > Chordata > Ceratodontiformes > Protopteridae > Protopterus > Protopterus annectens. Next base: position 493,585,470 of record NC_056740.1, on the reverse strand, counting down.
ATGTGTTTGTACCACGCTTTGTGCTATGTGTTTGTAGCCATGTTCCCTGTGGGGACACTATCTTTGCTGGCCTGTTACAGACTATTTCACCTGCATGCCATTGTCAGTGCCACTATGGTTCCACATGTGCATGTGGTATGCATGCTATGTGATTGCTGCACATCTGCCATTCTGCGTTATTAGGGACATCTATGCATGGTGTTGGACATGTTCCAGGATTGTCTGGACTATTACAGCCCACAAATGTTCCATACCAGTGACACAATAGCATTTATAGGAGTTAGTTGCCAGCAGAACCACCTCTCCCACCTCAACTGGCCTTGTTACCAGGCCACATCACATCTGGGACCCACCATGGGACCTTATCATCTACTGGTCCTGCACTACCTTTAGGTGGAACCCCTCAGGAGATGGTGTCACCCCCCCATGAGCACACACAGACACCACCCTGTCACCCAAAGTCAGGTCCAGAGTCTGGTGCATAGTGAGCTCCACAGAGACATGGGGGACTTGCTACATCACCTGGATCCCTGCAGTACACATACACAGGGTGGACATGCTTGCTTCTCCTGCACAGCCCACAGCCCAAGCACATGTATGACCATGTAGATGCTGTTGTGACTATCCATGGATGGGGACCTTGGTCCCATTGCTTCCATATGGGGGCTCAATGACATACACATACCAAACAACACTCCCCATCAATGCTGTTTACACAGCACATGTGTCATATTTCAGCCCTGTATGCTATCTGTTCTGTCTGCAGACCCATTCTACATACCACAATTTGCCTACTAGC
>NC_056740.1:493472171-493582171 GCF_019279795.1 Protopterus annectens | reverse complement strand
CCTTGCTTCTTGTAGCTTTGGAACTGTTACAACATTCAAGTTATGCGTACAATGTTTTGGCTTTTAACGCAAACGCTGACACTATCTGAGCGTTAAACACGTGGCTTGCAATTGATGTACCTAGACACAACTGTTAGAAACTCGCGTTGTTGTTTGCTTCATTTAGTTTTTAGAATGTATTTTACTATACTTAACTCATTCAGTGTTTTAGCTTTGGATAAGAACGCTGACACAATCAGAGCGCTGTTCATGTGACCTGTAGTGTATGTGCCTAGACGCTGCTACTTTTAATTCACATTGTTTTTCTTTGCTCTCACTGGCATATTGCTGTACCCTTTTTTGCAAACGCAGATACTAACTGAGTATTGCTTTATAACTTGTAAGGAATGTACCTTGAGGTAACGTTATAACTTTACAGCGTTTTTTCTGCTGTTGTACTATTGCTCTTGCTGCTAACGCAGACATTATAGTGCTTTCCTTATGCGGATCCTGTTTTTAGATGTTGCCCGCTCGCAAGAATTGTTTTTAGTAACTATTGACTAGTTATGACCTCCTTTCCTAATCGCTACATTGTTAGATCATTAGTAAACATTATTCAGCAGAATACTGTCTTTTTGTAGGATTGACAACTTTTTTAGAGATTTGTAAAAACTCTCTTAAAGCATACTGCCATCTACTTAAGTAGCCTCATTAACATTGAATACTAAATAGTGGCAGAACTACCTGAGACGTCGAAAGGACGTGCTCTGTTACTCAATCACGGCAGTTACGGGCACTAAAAGGAATCATAGCCTTCTGATAACGCTACAAAGGGTACCATTTATGGTGTTACATATCTAACTGTGTTTAGGTAACTTTTTGCTTACTAAGTTATTACTGCTGTGCATTATTTAATAGCTGCTGGTTTTACATAAAGTTACATGTTTGATAGAGCTACAGCTAAAATGAATTATTGTTAACATCTGTATCTGCATAACATCTTTACTTGCTCTCTAAATTAATACTCTTTGCCTTACTTCCTTTCTCTCTCTCTCTTACCAGCACCCTGTTCCAGCTTGTCTGTGCACCAAACACCTGTATATCCCCAGCCAGAATCTTTGGAACATTAGGGCTAACTAAGGACATTACCTTACAACTATCAAAGGAACCTGTCCTTTGGAAAGACATTGAAAGTATGTATTGATGCTGTAACTGATAAACTCAAATGAAATACATATTAAAGCATTAGTAGGTTCCCAGGTAGGCTAGCCAGCAGCCAGCCCCCCCCTTCTCTTCTTTCTTGTACTTCATCCTTACCTCCTTTAGACATCTTTTTCACCCAACCTACTTCATCCTCACTCCCCTTTAGACCCTCCACTCTAGCAGGATACATCTCCACTGCCACACACTGGCTGACTACCAGGACACCTTCTGTACTGTATTTTCCACCCTATTTCTGTATCCTTACCCCCATAACTTTCTGTTCCACTTTCCCTGACTTCACTTCTCACGAGTAACTCCTCTATCCTACCCAGTACTATTTCACTTACTCCCCACTTATCATACATTCTCCTCAGACTCTCTACTGTAGAACTCACCTTTACCTTTACTCCTGTTTCTCTCTTCCTGCCTGATTGTTTTTCTGCAACTGGTCGTCTTGTTGCCAGACACTTTGGAACATCAGGGCATTAACCCCTCTGTTATCCGTATTTCTTACTGTTCTACTCTAAGCTCTCAGACCTCTCCGTGTCTCCATTATCTGTATATCTATCTGTGCTGCTTTCCCACTTATCTATCCTACCATACTTATTCCTCCTACCTACCCTCATTTCACTCCCATGTACTCTACTTCCCCAACTCACTAAGCCCCTCCCCGCAACATACGTGTTGCTACCTCTCACTGATCCTCGTTCTGTTCAATCTCGCGGACCTTGCTCTAAACCTGCTTTTGTCTCTTTTCCCCTCCCCATCTGCCCCAACGCCCTAGCCCACCTTATAAGTATACCCCAGCTCCTAGCGACGCCATCTTTCTTCTCCTCCACTCCACCTGGCTGCTGTGTGCTCGGCTCCTGTTTTGGAATTACAGTAAGAAAGAGTATGTTTTATTGTATGAAATGATTTGTTACCCTTGCTTCTTGTAGCTTTGGAACTGTTACAACATTCAAGTTATGCGTACAATGTTTTGGCTTTTAACGCAAACGCTGACACTATCTGAGCGTTAAACACGTGGCTTGCAATTGATGTACCTAGACACAACTGTTAGAAACTCACGTTGTTGTTTGCTTCATTTAGTTTTTAGAATGTATTTTACTATACTTAACTCATTCAGTGTTTTAGCTTTGGATAAGAACGCTGACACAATCAGAGCGCTGTTCATGTGACCTGTAGTGTATGTGCCTAGACGCTGCTACTTTTAATTCACATTGTTTTTCTTTGCTCTCACTGGCATATTGCTGTACCCTTTATTGCAAACGCAGATACTAACTGAGTATTGCTTTATAACTTGTAAGGAATGTACCTTGAGGTAACGTTATAACTTTACAGCATTTTTTCTGCTGTTGTACTATTGCTCTTGCTGCTAACGCAGACATTATAGTGCTTTCCTTATGCGGATCCTGTTTTTAGATGTTGTCCGCTCGCAAGAATTGTTTTTAGTAACTATTGACTAGTTATGACCTCCTTTCCTAATCGCTACATTGTTAGATCATTAGTAAACATTATTCAGCAGAATACTGTCTTTTTGTAGGATTGACAACTTTTTTAGAGATTTGTAAAAACTCTCTTAAAGCATACTGCCATCTACTTAAGTAGCCTCATTAACATTGACTACTAAATAGTGGCAGAACTACCCGAGACGTTGAAAGGACGTGCTCTGTTACTCAATCACGGCAGTCATAGCCTTCTGATAACGCTACAAAGGGTACCATTTATGGTGTTACATATCTAACTGTGTTTAGGTAACTTTTTGCTTACTAAGTTATTACTGCTGTGCATTATTTAATAGCTGCTGGTTTTACATAAAGTTACATGTTTGATAGAGCTACAGCTAAAATGAATTATTGTTAACATCTGTATCTGCATAACATCTTTACTTGCTCTCTAAATTAATACTCTTTGCCTTACTTCCTTTCTCTCTCTCTCTTACCAGCACCCTGTTCCAGCTTGTCTGTGCACCAAACACCTGTATATCCCCAGCCAGAATCTTTGGAACATTAGGGCTAACTAAGGACATTACCTTACAACTATCAAAGGAACCTGTCCTTTGGAAAGACATTGAAAGTATGTATTGATGCTGTAACTGATAAACTCAAATGAAATACATATTAAAGCATTAGTAGGTTCCCAGGTAGGCTAGCCAGCAGCCACCCCCCCCTTCTCTTCTTTCTTGTACTTCATCCTTACCTCCTTTAGACATCTTTTTCACCCAAACTACTTCATCCTCACTCCCCTTTAGACCCTCCACTCTAGCAGGATACATCTCCACTGCCACACACTGCCTGACTACCAGGACACCTTCTGTACTGTATTTTCCACCCTATTTCTGTATCCTTACCCCCATAACTTTCTGTTCCACTTTCCCTGACTTCACTTCTCACGAGTAACTCCTCTATCCTACCCAGTACTATTTCACTTACTCCCCACTTATCATACATTCTCCTCAGACTCTCTACTGTAGAACTCACCTTTACCTTTACTCCTGTTTCTCTCTTCCTGCCTGATTGTTTTTCTGCAACTGGTCGTCTTGTTGCCAGACACTTTGGAACATCAGGGCATTAACCCCTCTGTTATCCGTATTTCTTACTGTTCTACTCTAAGCTCTCAGACCTCTCCGTGTCTCCATTATCTGTATATCTATCTGTGCTGCTTTCCCTCTTATCTATCCTACCATACTTATTCCTCCTACCTACCCTCATTTCACTCCCATGTACTCTACTTCCCCAACTCACTAAGCCCCTCCCCGCAACATACGTATTGCTACCTCTCACTGATCCTCGTTCTGTTCAATCTCGCGGACCTTGCTCTAAACCTGCTTTTGTCTCTTTTCCCCTCCCCATCTGCCCCAACGCCCTAGCCCACCTTATAAGTATACCCCAGCTCCTAGCGACGCCATCTTTCTTCTCCTCCACTCCACCTGGCTGCTGTGTGCTCGGCTCCTGTTTTGGAATTACAGTAAGAAAGAGTATGTTTTATTGTATGAAATGATTTGTTACCCTTGCTTCTTGTAGCTTTGGAACTGTTACAACATTCAAGTTATGCGTACAATGTTTTGGCTTTTAACGCAAACGCTGACACTATCTGAGCGTTAAACACGTGGCTTGCAATTGATGTACCTAGACACAACTGTTAGAAACTCGCGTTGTTGTTTGCTTCATTTAGTTTTTAGAATGTATTTTACTATACTTAACTCATTCAGTGTTTTAGCTTTGGATAAGAACGCTGACACAATCAGAGCGCTGTTCATGTGACCTGTAGTGTATGTGCCTAGACGCTGCTACTTTTAATTCACATTGTTTTTCTTTGCTCTCACTGGCATATTGCTGTACCCTTTATTGCAAACGCAGATACTAACTGAGTATTGCTTTATAACTTGTAAGGAATGTACCTTGAGGTAACGTTATAACTTTACAGCGTTTTTTCTGCTGTTGTACTATTGCTCTTGCTGCTAACGCAGACATTATAGTGCTTTCCTTATGCGGATCCTGTTTTTAGATGTTGTCCGCTCGCAAGAATTGTTTTTAGTAACTATTGACTAGTTATGACCTCCTTTCCTAATCGCTACATTGTTAGATCATTAGTAAACATTATTCAGCAGAATACTGTCTTTTTGTAGGATTGACAACTTTTTTAGAGATTTGTAAAAACTCTCTTAAAGCATACTGCCATCTACTTAAGTAGCCTCATTAACATTGACTACTAAATAGTGGCAGAACTACCTGAGACGTCGAAAGGACGTGCTCTGTTACTCAATCACGGCAGTTACGGGCACTAAAAGGAATCATAGCCTTCTGATAACGCTACAAAGGGTACCATTTATGGTGTTACATATCTAACTGTGTTTAGGTAACTTTTGCTTACTAAGTTATTACTGCTGTGCATTATTTAATAGCTGCTGGTTTTACATAAAGTTACATGTTTGATAGAGCTACAGCTAAAATGAATTATTGTTAACATCTGTATCTGCATAACATCTTTACTTGCTCTCTAAATTAATACTCTTTGCCTTACTTCCTTTCTCTCTCTCTCTTACCAGCACCCTGTTCCAGCTTGTCTGTGCACCAAACACCTGTATATCCCCAGCCAGAATCTTTGGAACATTAGGGCTAACTAAGGACATTACCTTACAACTATCAAAGGAACCTGTCCTTTGGAAAGACATTGAAAGTATGTATTGATGCTGTAACTGATAAACTCAAATGAAATACATATTAAAGCATTAGTAGGTTCCCAGGTAGGCTAGCCAGCAGCCACCCCCCCTTCTCTTCTTTCTTGTACTTCATCCTTACCTCCTTTAGATATCTTTTTCACCCAAACTACTTCATCCTCACTCCCCTTTAGACCCTCCACTCTAGCAGGATACATCTCCACTGCCACACACTGCCTGACTACCAGGACACCTTCTGTACTGTATTTTCCACCCTATTTCTGTATCCTTACCCCCATAACTTTCTGTTCCACTTTCCCTGACTTCACTTCTCACGAGTAACTCCTCTATCCTACCCAGTACTATTTCACTTACTCCCCACTTATCATACATTCTCCTCAGACTCTCTACTGTTGAACTCACCTTTACCTTTACTCCTGTTTCTCTCTTCCTGCCTGATTGTTTTTCTGCAACTGGTCGTCTTGTTGCCAGACACTTTGGAACATCAGGGCATTAACCCCTCTGTTATCCGTATTTCTTACTGTTCTACTCTAAGCTCTCAGACCTCTCCGTGTCTCCATTATCTGTATATCTATCTGTGCTGCTTTCCCTCTTATCTATCCTACCATACTTATTCCTCCTACCTACCCTCATTTCACTCCCATGTACTCTACTTCCCCAACTCACTAAGCCCCTCCCCGCAACATACGTATTGCTACCTCTCACTGATCCTCGTTCTGTTCAATCTCGTGGACCTTGCTCTAAACCTGCTTTTGTCTCTTTTCCTCCCCATCTGCCCCAACGCCCTAGCCCACCTTATAAGTATACCCCAGCTCCTAGCGACGCCATCTTTCTTCTCCTCCACTCCACCTGGCTGCTGTGTGCTCGGCTCCTGTTTTGGAATTACAGTAAGAAAGAGTATGTTTTATTGTATGAAATGATTTGTTACCCTTGCTTCTTGTAGCTTTGGAACTGTTACAACATTCAAGTTATGCATAATGTTTTGGCTTTTAACGCAAACGCTGACACTATCTGAGCGTTAAACACGTGGCTTGCAATTGATGTACCTAGACACAACTGTTAGAAACTCAGCGTTGTTGTTTGCTTCATTTAGTTTTAGAATGTATTTTACTATACTTAACTCATTCAGTGTTTTAGCTTTGGATAAAAACGCTGACACAATCAGAGCGCTGTTCATGTGACCTGTAGTGTATGTACCTAGACGCTGCTACTTTTAATTCACATTGTTTTTCTTTGCTCTCACTGGCATATTGCTGTACCCTTTATTGCAAACGCAGATACTAACTGAGTATTGCTTTATAACTTGTAAGGAATGTACCTTGAGGTAACGTTATAACTTTACAGCGTTTTTTCTGCTGTTGTACTATTGCTCTTGCTGCTAACGCAGACATTATAGTGCTTTCCTTATGCGGATCCTGTTTTTAGATGTTGTCCACTCGCAAGAATTGTTTTTAGTAACTATTGACTAGTTATGACCTCCTTTCCTAATCGCTACATTGTTAGATCATTAGTAAACATTATTCAGCAGAATACTGTCTTTTTGTAGGATTGACAACTTTTTTAGAGATTTGTAAAAACTCTCTTAAAGCATACTGCCATCTACTTAAGTAGCCTCATTAACATTGACTACTAAATAGTGGCAGAACTACCTGAGACGTCGAAAGGACGTGCTCTGTTACTCAATCACGGCAGTTACGGGCACTAAAAGGAATCATAGCCTTCTGATAACGCTACAAAGGGTACCATTTATGGTGTTACATATCTAACTGTGTTTAGGTAACTTTTTGCTTACTAAGTTATTACTGCTGTGCATTATTTAATAGCTGCTGGTTTTACATAAAGTTACATGTTTGATAGAGCTACAGCTAAAATGAATTATTGTTAACATCTGTATCTGCATAACATCTTTACTTGCTCTCTAAATTAATACTCTTTGCCTTACTTCCTTTCTCTCTCTCTCTTACCAGCACCCTGTTCCAGCTTGTCTGTGCACCAAACACCTGTATATCCCCAGCCAGAATCTTTGGAACATTAGGGCTAACTAAGGACATTACCTTACAACTATCAAAGGAACCTGTCCTTTGGAAAGACATTGAAAGTATGTATTGATGCTGTAACTGATAAACTCAAATGAAATACATATTAAAGCATTAGTAGGTTCCCAGGTAGGCTAGCCAGCAGCCACCCCCCCCTTCTCTTCTTTCTTGTACTTCATCCTTACCTCCTTTAGACATCTTTTTCACCCAAACTACTTCATCCTCACTCCCCTTTAGACCCTCCACTCTAGCAGGATACATCTCCACTGCCACACACTGCCTGACTACCAGGACACCTTCTGTACTGTATTTTCCACCCTATTTCTGTATCCTTACCCCCATAACTTTCTGTTCCACTTTCCCTGACTTCACTTCTCACGAGTAACTCCTCTATCCTACCCAGTACTATTTCACTTACTCCCCACTTATCATACATTCTCCTCAGACTCTCTACTGTAGAACTCACCTTTACCTTTACTCCTGTTTCTCTCTTCCTGCCTGATTGTTTTTCTGCAACTGGTCGTCTTGTTGCCAGACACTTTGGAACATCAGGGCATTAACCCCTCTGTTATCCGTATTTCTTACTGTTCTACTCTAAGCTCTCAGACCTCTCCGTGTCTCCATTATCTGTATATCTATCTGTGCTGCTTTCCCACTTATCTATCCTACCATACTTATTCCTCCTACCTACCCTCATTTCACTCCCATGTACTCTACTTCCCCAACTCACTAAGCCCCTCCCCGCAACATACGTATTGCTACCTCTCACTGATCCTCATTCTGTTCAATCTCGCAGACCTTGCTCTAAACCTGCTTTTGTCTCTTTTCCCCTCCCCATCTGCCCCAACGCCCTAGCCCACCTTATAAGTATACCCCAGCTCCTAGCGACGCCATCTTTCTTCTCCTCCACTCCACCTGGCTGCTGTGTGCTCGGCTCCTGTTTTGGAATTACAGTAAGAAAGAGTATGTTTTATTGTATGAAATGATTTGTTACCCTTGCTTCTTGTAGCTTTGGAACTGTTACAACATTCAAGTTATGCGTACAATGTTTTGGCTTTTAATGCAAACGCTGACACTATCTGAGCGTTAAACACGTGGCTTGCAATTGATGTACCTAGACACAACTGTTAGAAACTCGCGTTGTTGTTTGCTTCATTTAGTTTTTAGAATGTATTTTACTATACTTAACTCATTCAGTGTTTTAGCTTTGGATAAAAACACTGACACAATCAGAGCGCTGTTCATGTGACCTGTAGTGTATGTGCCTAGACGCTGCTACTTTTAATTCACATTGTTTTTCTTTGCTCTCACTGGCATATTGCTGTACCCTTTATTGCAAATGCAGATACTAACTGAGTATTGCTTTATAACTTGTAAGGAATGTACCTTGAGGTAACGTTATAACTTTACAGCGTTTTTTCTGCTGTTGTACTATTGCTCTTGCTGCTAACACAGACATTATAGTGCTTTCCTTATGCGGATCCTGTTTTTAGATGTTGTCCGCTCGCAAGAATTGTTTTTAGTAACTATTGACTAGTTATGACCTCCTTTCCTAATCGCTACATTGTTAGATCATTAGTAAACATTATTCAGCAGAATACTGTCTTTTTGTAGGATTGACAACTTTTTTAGAGATTTGTAAAAACTCTCTTAAAGCATACTGCCATCTACTTAAGTAGCCTCATTAACATTGACTACTAAATAGTGGCAGAACTACCTGAGACGTCGAAAGGACGTGCTCTGTTACTCAATCACGGCAGTTACGGGCACTAAAAGGAATCATAGCCTTCTGATAACGCTACAAAGGGTACCATTTATGGTGTTACATATCTAACTGTGTTTAGGTAACTTTTTGCTTACTAAGTTATTACTGCTGTGCATTATTTAATAGCTGCTGGTTTTACATAAAGTTACATGTTTGATAGAGCTACAGCTAAAATGAATTATTGTTAACATCTGTATCTGCATAACATCTTTACTTGCTCTCTAAATTAATACTCTTTGCCTTACTTCCTTTCTCTCTCTCTCTTACCAGCACCCTGTTCCAGCTTGTCTGTGCACCAAACACCTGTATATCCCCAGCCAGAATCTTTGGAACATTAGGGCTAACTAAGGACATTACCTTACAACTATCAAAGGAACCTGTCCTTTGGAAAGACATTGAAAGTATGTATTGATGCTGTAACTGATAAACTCAAATGAAATACATATTAAAGCATTAGTAGGTTCCCAGGTAGGCTAGCCAGCAGCCACCCCCCCTTCTCTTCTTTCTTGTACTTCATCCTTACCTCCTTTATACATCTTTTTCACCCAAACTACTTCATCCTCACTCCCCTTTAGACCCTCCACTTTAGCAGGATACATCTCCACTGCCACACACTGCCTGACTACCAGGACACCTTCTGTACTGTATTTTCCACCCTATTTCTGTATCCTTACCCCCATAACTTTCTGTTCCACTTTCCCTGACTTCACTTCTCACGAGTAACTCCTCTATCCTACCCAGTACTATTTCACTTACTCCCCACTTATCATACATTCTCCTCAGACTCTCTACTGTAGAACTCACCTTTACCTTTACTCCTGTTTCTCTCTTCCTGCCTGATTGTTTTTCTGCAACTGGTCGTCTTGTTCTTCCCCGCTCCATTCGCTACGCTCACTCTGCTCCCCTCCCTACCCCAATTCCCACCCACCCCCAGGGGTCCTAACTATATACTTACTTAGACACACCCCCAATTAGACAACTACCATTCATCACTTCATATACATCTACCAATCAACTCCTCAATCCTATAACCACACCCTCTCTCCAAATTCCTACCTAAAATACCTATCCCTACCACTACATACCATACAGTCCTACAACTTTACTAGTACCACCCTCTACAACAACATGCCTTTAACACTCAACACAATCTTTCCTATTGTCCTCCTTAACATCCTACTCTACTACCACACACTTACCTCCTATGAATATCTTAACCTGAACCAAACTCTTACATTAGCCAAACATACTACTACTACATGTCTTCTACCCAACCAAACACATATTAATATACTATCTACCTCTCCCTACCTCCCACCTCTCTACCATAAAGTACACCATTACAAGTATACAACCTCCAAACGGTTCTATCTAATACCATTCAAATACACTAAAGTCTTTCAATCCCCACAAACACTTTTACTTATACATGGGGACATCCACCCCAATCCCGGTCCCAATACCCTCCTCAATCACACTCCTTCAAACCAAACCACTAACTATTCCAATTCACCCTTCTACACTGACTCTCTCTCTATTGCTCACCTAAATATTCGTAGCATTAACAACAAAGTCACACAGCTCCATGCCTTAATTGATTTCTACGCCTTTGATATCCTCTGTCTCACTGAAACCTGGCTTAAACCCAGTGCCAAAGACAACGAATTCACTCCCCCAGGCTACAACACCTTAAGGCAGGATCGCCTTAATAAAAAGGGTGGAGGAGTGGCCCTCCTATTCAAATCCCAACTTAAGGTAGCCTTAATTGACTCCTTACCTCCCTCCCCAGCAAATGCTGAAATACTTTGTACCAAACTCCACATCAATAAATCCAAGGCTATAAACATAATATGCTCCTACATCCCCCCAGGCAATAACATTAATACCCTAGAAAACATCCTAAGCTGGGCTTCCTGTAGCTTTCCCCAGGAAACCATAATCTTAGGTGACTTTAATATTGACTGGTATTCCTGCATATCCCCCACACCCACCACTCACCTTAACCTCTTTAACTTTCATCAAACCATCAGCTCCCCTACTAGAATACATAAATCCACCCACAAACAAACCATTCTAGACTGGATACTGACCAACAACAATCCCCTCTCCTATAAAACAGGAATACTCCCTGACAATATCAGCGACCACCTCCCTACCTTTATTACTAAACAAAAATTCAACAATCCCAAGCCAACTACTTATCGAACCAAATATAACAAAACTGAATTCAACCTAACATCCTTTCAAAATGAACTTAAGGAATATAACTGGTCAACCCTAAAATACCTCCCCATAGATGACGAGTAACCCACTTCAACAATACCTTCCTACAAATTCTCAACCAGCATGCCCCTTCCCGCTTAGTCAGAGTCAGTTCCAAAGCAGCCCCATGGCTCTCTAAAACTACTAAACAAACTATGCGAGCTAGGAATAAATTATGGAAGAAATGGAGATCCACAAAAAACCCTATTGACCATCAAAACTTCAAACACCTCAGAAACAAAACAAAGAAACTTACCTATCTGGATAAGAAAAACTACCACTTTCAATATCAACAAAACCAAAATCAAAACCCAAAACAATTTTGGTCAGGAATAAACAAACTACTCCATCCAGGCAACACCAAAACACCTACCCCAGCTAGCTTAGCACAAACACAACCTAACATAATAGCCGACACTTTCAACAACTTCTTCTCTGAAACTGTCACCTCTCTTGCAAGCACCATGACCCCCCCCCATCCCTCCAAATTACCCCCACTCAAAACAGTACCCACACGCTAAAGTTTAATACCGTATCAACAACCTACATACGTAAACTACTATCGAAACTCAAACCTTGCACCCCCTCTGCTGACAAACTACCAGCGAATATCTACAACTAGCTGCAACTGAAATAGCCTACCCAGTCTCCATCTTAATAAACAGAACTATAACTGAATCCAAAATCCCATCCTGCTGGAAAATCTCCCATATTATTCCCCTCCATAAAGGAGGAAACTCCAATGAACACTCCAATTTTCGACCTATTGCCCTTCTATCTCCTCTATCCAAAATAATGGAACGCTGCATTCACCATCAACTTCTACATTATCTCTTGAATAACAACTTGCTTGTGGACTCTCAACATGGTTTTAGACCACACCACAGTACCTCTACCGCCCTTCTCTCCTTCACTGACACTATCAATAATACCGCAATAACAACCTGTTCTCCTCTGCACTATTCTTGGACCTCTCAAAAGCATTTGATATGGTCAACCATCAACTTCTCCTTGATACCTTAAAATCCCTCTCACTGGATTCACAAGCTTTACAATGGTTCGACTCATACTTGACTAATAGAAAACAAGCTGTCCTCTGGGACAGCCATCTATCCTCTCAACTCCCAGTTACTATTGGCGTTCCACAAGGATCCATCCTAGGTCCCCTACTTTTCTCAATTTTCATAAATAACCTGCCCACTTCCCTCCCTACATCCACTTGTATACAGTATGCAGATGATTCCACTCTCATCTGCTCTGCCTCTTCCCCAGCAGAACTCCACTCTGCTACCCAATTGGTCTTCACTGCAGCAGAAAAATGGTTTCAACACATCTGTCTCCTCCTAAATCCCAAAAACAAAACTACTACTCTTCACCCCAACCTTTAAATCCACCCCAATTACTTTTCCATTGCATCCTGTAATGGCACTATCATCAAACCTGACTATTGCACCAAACTGCTGGGTGTCACCATAGATAATCAGCTAAATTTTGACCATCACATTGATTTAACTATCAAGACAGTCAATAAAAAAATTGGTGCCTTGTACAGACTTAAGCCCTTTCTTACAGCTACTTCCCGAGTGGCTCTAGCCCAAACTCACCTTATTTCTACATTACTGTATGCCTCTCCTTCCTTTATCAACATATCTAAAGCTAATCTGAAAAACTAAATAATGCCTACCACAGTATAGCCAGATTTGCCACTGGCTCTCCATTCCAAACTCATCACTGTCATAACTTAAAGAAACTAAACTGGATTGAACTCCCAAACCTAATACTCCTACAACAACTGATCATCACTTTTAAAATTCTACATTACCCCTCCAACACACCCATACTAAACAAAATCATCACTCCTTATAAAAATCTCACTACACTCAGATCAGCCAACAAGCTTCTAGTTACCGCATTGAAATCTCATAATAAATCAGGGGATTCCCTATTTGCAAACACTATCGGTTCTTACTGGAATAAACTCCCAGCAGAGCTGACCTCCCTAGCCTCATGTCACCTTTTCAAAAAACAAATGAAAACTCACCTATTAATTCATTGGCTATGTCCGTGCTCCAATCCCGACTGAACTCAAGTACCTTATTACTCACTCTACTCTGCTCCTGAGTACTTTTACTCCCCTGTACTAACTTTCACTGACTTCCACAGCCCCCTTTTCCGTACCATCACTCTTTTTCAAATTTCTGTTTGCATCCCACTCTGACTTTCTGTTTTTTTCTGTCTCTTGCTCATTTTAGCTGAGCTCCTATTATACTGCTACATTTACATTTCATCAATATCTTTACCTCCTCCTCTCCTTCTACAACTGGCTATTCCCTTGACCTACTTAGTCCGTAATACTTGTACCTAATAATTACTGTACTTTTTCCTCTTTCAGTTTACTTTATTTTCTCCCTTTTCCTTAACAACAACTACATTTACTACCCTGTTTCTCTAGCAACCTGCATACTTAACACTGTATAATACTTGTTTCTCTAGCAACCTGCATACTTAACACTGTATATTATTTAGTTTAGCCAATACCTGTTTTTGTTGTCACAACCAGTCACTACCATATTTTTTTAACTTTATTTTGTATTATCTAAGACTTGAGCTTATTCTCCTCATCCCCTTGTCTGAACTTTGTTTGTCATTTATTTAGACTAGTCCATGAAAACCATATATGTAATTGTTTTTCACCTGAGTACATTATGTTATTTGTTTGTTTGTTTTTATTTAGTTACTTCCTAATCTGTAGTGTCTTAGTCTGATAGTGGAGCTTTTCTCCTCGGGCCTCTGCTGAAAATGGACATGTATCCAGCCAGACTAGCCCGGTTAACAAATGTAAAATAAAATAAAATAAAATAAAAATAAATAAAAAATATATATATATATATATATATATATATATATATATATATAGATATATATGTGTGTAGATATATATTGTGGGTTGTTTATATATCTATATCTATATGAGTGTCTGTATATCTGTAGACATACACGTCTAATTATATATCACACATATATTTATCTATATGTGGGGTGCATACAGACATCTGGTCCACACACTGTAACTCTCTTTCCTTCCCAGCTGCACTGTTCTGCCTTGCTGCAACACAGACAGGTGACAGATTGCAGGTAAGCCTATTATACACCTATGGCATTTGTGCATGCTTCATTACACATTAACATGACTGTCCTGCAAGTGGTGTGCTCTGACACCCATATGTCTATCATGACGGCAGTACTTCCACCACCAGCTATTGCCCACACTAATATACCAAACACAGATATTATGGCTTACATCTTTGTCATTCATTGCTGATCTGCACAGTTGACAGGTATATCCCACTGCCTACAGGGACAGACAGTACTGTCCAGAGCAGTTTTTCAGCAGAAGATCATTACAGGAACAACTACTGATGACACATATAAATCATTCCACATCATATATCCTATTATTCTATGCCACATACTACATTCAATTAAATACATATATGCTGTTTTCTCTCTCTCTCTCTCTCTCTCTCTCATACTTACTTGTGGGCTGTCCCTTAAACTTTCCAGTATGGAGGACATCCTTCCTGTTTGTGGGCAACAGTGTTACATACAGCAGGTAGCAATATCTCTTACAGCAGGACTTGCAGACACAGGCCGACTACACATTTGTTTAAAGTTACAGACCTACAGACAGAGTGAGTAGTGTTGTTATGTGCATTGTATATTGCTGGTCTTACAGTGTTTGTGTGTACATAGTAGTTTAGGATGGAATGCAGTCTGTCTGCTTAGCTCTCAACTTTGGGCCTATCCACATGATGGCCAGTGGATTGTCTGTTAGGTTTTGTCTGTGCACCACATAGGTCTTGTCCTAGACATATCACTGGCAGTCTGTCTGTTGTGTGCTGTCAGTACATGGCTAGATCCATTTGTGTTTCTGATGTCTTATTCCTGCATAAGGGTATGTTGCAACAAATCCTGTAACACCAGCAATTTCCAGGGTGTGTAACAGCAATATTGCAAATATGGCCCTGTGTTCCTGCCTCTGTCCCCCATACATATATGGCAGGCTTTGTCCTGCTGTGATACAGTTAGGGTTTGTTAGGTAATGGCCTATCATTATTTACTGTTAACATTCCTGCAATCATCCCAGTCATATCATGGACTCCCACAAAATATGTTGGTCAGGGTTCATACATATGGGGGCAACAGTTGGACAACATATGTGTGCCATTCTACATTCCAGAGGTCAGTGTATGGTAAACAGTGTTCTTTGCCCTTGTACAACCTTTTTTGGGGGAGGGGGATTCAATTTTTTATTTATTTTTTTATTTTACATTTGTTAACTGGGAAAGTCCGACTGGATACATATCCATTTTCAGCGGATGCCCGGGGAGAAAAGCTCCTAGCAGATAAACATTTAAAATGCAATATACAGTAATATTTAGCAATTAACAAAAACAAAAGAAAAATACACATAGGTTACATATTTAAGAGAATGGTCTGAGTAAGGTAATATTTACAGAGATATTAAGCAATTTAACAAAAATAAAAAGACAACTACAAATAGGTTCCATAATGAAAAAAGGTTCAAAGTAAGGTTATATTTGGATAAGAGAAAGTCAACAACAATGTGGGAGGTGGTGGGAAACTATAAAGGGAGAAAAAAATTAAACATATAAGAGAAATGAGGGTATAAGAAGAGGAAAAAAGGCAAAGGAAGAGCATTTATAAAGAAAGAGAGGAAGAATGAGATAAGAGAAGGGCAGGTTAGGTAGAAAGCATCAGAGGCTGAGAACGGAGGTTACAATTCTGATAATGGAAGCCAGAGCTAATATAAAGGGGTAGAAGAAATTAATTGGAGGGTACGGAGAGAGAAAAGGGAAATTCTCTTAGATAGATAAGATGGTTTAATAGATTATATGACTAATGTCGGGTTAGACTCGGACTAGCTAAGACTGAGACAAGCTTTAGTTGAAACTCAAGTCAGTGAAGTAACTCAGAATGAATAATTTGAGTTTTCGTCAGGGTTTAGACAAGGATATAGCCAGTTATTGTACATGTGTGTCTTTAGTGATATTTTTAAGTGAGGCAAGGAACAAATTGTGGTTAGTTCACGAGGAAGGGAGTTCCATTTTTTACCAGCAGTGTTAGAGAATATGGAATCTCCGGCAGAGTTGTTGGCTTTGGTAGGCTGTACTAGCATTCTGCTTGAAGAGCGAAGCAATGCTAGGTTGCAATATGGGGTAATGATATTAGCTAGACTGGGGGTGAGGGAAGGTTGGTGGAGGATTTTATGAGTTACTATGAGTTGGTTATAATAGATCTGGTTGGGTAGCTCTAGCCAACCTAATTTTTGAAGATTGTGGTAGTGGTGAGTTCTGTATTCTGAGCCTGTGGCAAATCTTGCTATATTGCTGTAACATTTAGTGATTTTGTTGAGATTTGATTTGGATAACTTAGTGAGGATGGGTAATGCATAGAGAAGGGATGACAGAAGATGTGTGCAAGCTATGGCTGTTCTGGCAGTTGGGGTTAGAAATTTCTTAATCCTATACATGGAGCCTATTTTTTTGTTTACTGTTTTTATAGTTTTGTCTATATGGGCATTGCAGTTTAGATTATTATCCATGATTATACCTAGCAGTTTAGTAGTTGGTTTTGGAGAAATTATAGTGCCATTCTGAGGAAAGACTGAAAATGTTGGCGGTGTTATCTTACGGGTGGGGGAGAATAATAAAAGTTTGGTTTTGTTTGGGTTCAATAAGAGCTGATGATTATTAAGCCAGTTCTCTACTTTGTTGAAGGTTGTTTGGGATAGGGATTGTAATTCTGTAGGAGTTGTGGCAGAGCAGATTAGCGTGGAGTTGTCTGTGTACTGTATAGCAGTAGCATGAGGGATAGCTTTGGGTAGGTCGTTTATGAAAATAGAGAAAAGGAGGGGACCCAGAATAGAACCTTGGGGTACTCCTAGAGTGACAGCTAAAAGAGGAGATAGATGCTCTTTCCACAGGACTGCTTGCTGCCTACTGTGCAATGCTATCAACCTAGGCTGTGACAACATGTCATGGATATCAGTGTTAAGACACTTTGAGGTATTTGACTGTACACTTTCATACGTTCCTCCATGGGAACAGTGGTGGGCTACAGCTTACAGTGTTATACACAGTTCATAGTCAGTGTGATTGTGAGATATTAAGTTGAGCAATGTTATGTGATAGATACATTGACGTTACCACAACTAATACATTTCCCCCTAGGGATTGACTACAGGGTGTAATTGGAGGCTGCTGAACTACATCTGTAATTGCTGATTGTTACTTATCTTGAAGGCAAATCCTTTGTCTACTGTTGTGCTAATTGAAGGCCTTGGCCTGGACAGCATAGTATGTTATATATCGACATTGGTTGCATCTACTGTTTTGTGTGGGCTTTGCATTCATCACTGATTACATATTTCAAAATCTATGTGCTGTAAGTAATGACATACGTTATTGTATAGTACACAAATTAAAGCTTTTCTGTGTATGCATACCTCTGTGTGGTGTCATGTCCTTTGAATTGTGGGTGGGTATATGTTTAATGTCAGTATTCTCATTTGTGGGAATGGTTGCCACACTACACATTTCACAGGTGCCAGTAACAGGGCTTGTGGCTGAGGGATATACTTTGCACACAGTACTTTCACACTACTGAACCATATGTATGGCTACTAATACCTTTTGTCTGTGTATATGTGTATATACCTATATATATCTTAGATATATATATATATATATATATATATATATATATATATATATATATATATATAGCTGAATATATCTGTCAATGTATAGATCTGTGTGCATATCTCCACCAATGTAATGTGTACTCCTTCCACATTGCACATTCCCTATGGTAGAATGACTTTTCTGCATGATATTATATTGCCCTGACATTTTTCAGATGAATTGGCTTACTGTTAAAGCATTGTAGCTGTGTTGTGGAGGGTCCTGAAGTCAAGAACTGCATGTGCTGGATATTGGATTGCACAGCATATCCGTTAGGGCTGTGGTGGGGGGTAACCAAGCACTAATCACCAGGTATCCCTCATTTGAGACCCCACCGCAATTAACAGTGCACATGGTCTGTTATGTTGTAGTGAGTTGTTCAGGATTTTGTTCCCATGTGGAAGTGCTATACATAGTTCTATCTGTACACACACACACACACACACACACACACACACATATATATATATATATATATATATATATATATATATATATGTATATCTACATCATTTTATATGTAAACCCCATATATATATATATATATATATATATATATATATATATATATATATATATATAGCTGTCTATCTGTCATTTACAGATATATATTTGTCCATATGTCCATGCATGTTTGGTTCATAATTTTGGCCTGTACCTCATTCTCTTGGCAACTGACATGGATGATCTCCGGATTGAAGTCAGTAACTAATGACAGCACTTTTGTGTTTCAGACTTCAACTGCTTCAAAATATGCGTTTTAATACATATAACTGTTTAACTAGCAACATTTTAAGTGTATAAGAGCAATACTTGACATATACCCCTATTTGTATGCACATTTTGGCACACTTTGTCCAAAATTCTTGCATTGAGAGGTTGTCTGGTATGATATGACTACATTTCCTGTACTGTTGAATGATCGTGCTGGATTATATGTTTGTGAAAACATCAGGGCTTGTATATCTTCTATGGCTTAGTGGTAAATCACTTTGTGTATGGTGTGCAGGGTCCTGGGTTTGAGCCTTGCAGAGGCTGTTTATTTTGTTGCTGGCAGAACAAGGGCCGTTGGCTACAGAGTGAAAAAGGCACTTTTAAGCAGTTGTAAGCGGGTTTGGGTGGGTTTACACGACGATAAGCACTGCTAACTTCCAGTCACAGTTTCTTACACTCAGTTAGCTTCTAAATTTCTTAACCTGTGTAGGCAGTGCTTACTCCCCCACAAACAGGCTTAAACCCTCTTACTGCTGCTTAAAAGTACTTACTCCTGTTTACCCCCATGCTAATTTCTTTAAAAGAAAAGAAAAAGGGGTTGATAGGAAAGTGGTGAAAAAGGGGCACAAAGAGGAAAAGACAGTAGGGAAAATAGCCAGGGATGTGCAGGAAGGGTGTAGGGAAGGTCCATAGCTGCCCATTTTTTCTACAGCAACAGCTGTGCATATACACTGAATGTGGAGGTAGATTTGGACACTCAAACCCCTGGGG
Source organism: Protopterus annectens (assembly GCF_019279795.1). Taxonomy (NCBI): domain Eukaryota; kingdom Metazoa; phylum Chordata; order Ceratodontiformes; family Protopteridae; genus Protopterus; species Protopterus annectens. Next base: position 493,562,494 of record NC_056740.1, on the reverse strand, counting down.
GGATGAGGACAATGATAATTTGTTGTGATGCCAGTTAGACTGGATTACATGTGTCCAGTGGACACGTGTGCGAAATGGACAGCGATGTAAGGGGCAAACTTTTTTTGTGGGTACAGATAGCCCTTTTGTTTTTCTTTCAGGTGAGAGTGGGATGTTGGGAAGAGGTAGTAGGTATATTTTGGGAGGTAGGTTGGGTAAGTTAACAGACAAGGCAAACAAGACGCAGACAGGGTTGGTATATGACACATGTGGGGGGTAAACACCTTGGACAGGGAGGGGTATTTGGAAGTCGCAAATCCATGAGCCCCCAAATGGAAACAGTGGGACTGAGGTCCCCACCCATGGGCAGTCACCACTGCATCTTCACAGCCCCAATGGTGGCTGTGCCAGGGGCTGGGTAGGAGGGGCAGGCTCACCCTCTAATTGAGCCACGTGGCCCTCAAGCTGGTGGTAGCTGATCTCGAAACTCCCTGCCGAGCTCCCTATGCACCACAGCCCAGACCTGATGGCGGGTGACAGGTACCTCTCTGCCTCCGCTCCTGGGGTGACCGAGCCCCATCCCCTGTGGTAATTCCACCTGAAAGTGGTGCAGGGCCAATTGAGGAGGCGGTCCCAGGCTGGGCCCCAGATGTGCTTGTGCCTGGTGCCATGGCCAGCTGAGGTGGGACAGGTTGGTCCACTGGGACCGGCCTTCCCATATGAGCTATGGTGCTGCAGTTTTAAGAATGATATGGGTTAGTAATAATCAACAGCATTCAGGTTTAGTTATAACAGCATGCATAGGTATTCCTATTAACCCAAGACACCAGATTTACAACAGTTGCAGAGCAAGCAGAACACATGCATATATGGGACAGCACTGGCCATTACAACAGCATGCAGGTTTTATTGATGGAAACAGGTGACCAGTATGGGGGTATTTTAACATGGCATATGCATAAAACCAAATGTGAATATTTGTAAACCAATAGGACATATCTCCCAACAAAAGTATGGAGTGTAGACGTACCCATTGAGGTGTGTAATTAGGTTATTGTTGCACATATGGTGGGGGTGAGAGAGAGAGGCCAATTAACAAATAATATATCCCTGTATTTTTCATGACTTTCTTAGTCACTGCAGTGATCTGTCCCTTAATGTATTATTACACTACCCAATGGCCTTACTTTGTACAATGTTATGTTTGTAGATTAGTATATGCGCGGACTGTGTCTTATGTATAGTCTACACCTCTTACCTGTTATAGCTGTTGAGAAAATCATTATTAACTGTACCTGACAAATTCTACACATACTCCCAGATGCCATGCTTGTAGACAAGTATATGAGTGAACTGTGTTGTACATGCAGTTTACACCTCTTACCTGTTATAGCTGTGGAGAAATCTTTGTTAACACTACCTGACAAATACTACACATACTCTCAGATTCCATGTTGATGTTATACACATACCTAACAGTTATTGCACACACTCTGGTCAAGGCTTGACAGGATGCAGGTTACTGTGACATTTTTTATTTATTTATTTTATTTTACATTTGTTAACCGGGCTGGTCTAACTGGATATATTTCCATTTTCAGTAGAGGCCCGGGGAGAAAAGCTCCACAGGAAGACATGGACGGAATACAACAAAAACCAAACAAATATATAATAACAAAGTTAACAAACAGATTTAAAAAAAAAGAGGTAGGTGTTTTACTCAAGACCAGAATAACTAATTCTATTTAAAGATATAAACCATAAGTTACCATAATTTCATCACTGGAATCAATTAGAGAGAGTCAACTAGAGAAAGCAAGAGATAAAGGAAAAGAGAACATTTTGCAAGACAAAAGTACAGAATAGAAAAGATATGTATTGCTAGATAGAGAGAGACAAATAGCCGTGAGGAGGAGAAAGAGCCAAGTAAATTTTTAATCAGGTTTAGAGCAGGAACATATCCAGTGGTTATTAAGATGAACTTTTAGTTTTTGTTTAAACAGTGCAGTAGAAGCAATTGAAGTAAGTTCGGGAGGAAGTTTATTCCAGTGTTTCCCAATGGCATTGGAGAAAAGGGAATCACCAGCAAGGTTATTAGATTTGGTTAAGGTAACTAGCAGTTTGCTAGAAGAGCGGAGAGTTCAGGTTTGAGTAGGGGCTTAAGAGGTTAGAAAGAGCAGGTGTATTCAGGGGTTGGTAAAGGTTCTTTGGACAAACATAAGTTGGGATAGAAGCAACGTGTTTGTCAGTTCGAGCCAGTTAAGTTGTTGCAGATTCTGACAATGGTGGGTTCTAAATTGTTTTCCAGTAACAAATCTAGCTATGTTGTTGTAGGAGGTAGATAGTTTAGAGAGATTGTTTTTCTTAAGATTGGTGTAGATAGGTGAGGCATAGAGAAGTGTGGATATAAGATGCGAGTGGGCAAGATTCACTTTTGCTGGGAAGGTTAAAAAAGTTTTGATTCTATATAGAGAGCCAAGTTTCCTGTTTACAGATTTAATGGTATTGTTGATATGAAGGTCGAAGGAGAGATTGTTATCAATTGTGACACCTAGCAATTTGGTAGAAGAATCAGGTGATATGATGGTTCCATTATTAGACACAATGGAGAAGTCAAGTGTAGGGGATCTGGTAGTAGGTTTAAAGAGAAGTAGTTTGGTCTTTTTGCTTAGGAGTAGACATCGTTTTAGAAACCAGGTTTCAACTTTAGAAAATACAGCTTGAGTGTTAGTTTGAAGTTCAGAAATGGATTTAGCAGAGCAAATAAGTGTGGAGTCATCAGCATATTGAATGCAGATAGCCTGAGGAATGGCTACTTGCAAGTCATTTATAAAGAGGGAGAAAAGAAGTGGTCCAAGAATAGAGCCTTGGGGACACCAAGGAGATTGGTAGAAGAGATGAGAGTTTGTTATCCCAGAGGACAGCTTGTTTCCTGTTAGTGAGATATGAGCTGAACCAGTGGATAGTCTCAGGTGCTAAGGAAAGCGATTCGAGAATTTTTAGAAGGAGAGAGTGGTTGACCATGTCAAAGGCTTTGGACAGGTCTATGAAGAGAGCAGAAGACAGGACATTATTGTTGCGATTATTGTTAATAATATCTGTGAAGGAGAGCAGAGCAGTAGTTGTGCTATGATAAGGCCTAAAGCCATGTTGACAGTTTGTTAGTATTTTATTTTGTAGAAGGTGATTCATTACCTGATGGTGGACACATTTTTCCATTATTTTAGCTAGAGGTGACAATAGAGCTATGGGTCTATAGTTAGAATGTTCAAAGGAGTTTCCTCCTTTATGTAATGGTATGATGTAAGAGATTTTCCATACATCCGGGATGGATTCTTCATTTATGGTCCTATTAATGAGAATTGATATGGGATAAGCTATTTCAGAGGCTGCTTTTTGAAGGAATTCAGAAGGAAGCTGGTCAGCAGAGGGGGTGCAAGGTTTAAGCTTGAGAATGCATCTCTGTATAAAGGTAGTGGAGATGGGTTGAAGCCTAAAGGTTGGTAGTTTGGAGGAAGTATGGTCATGAATGATGGTATTGTCACTGGATAGATGGGAGGCCAAGGAATTTATAGTATTGATGAAGAATGAGTTGAAAGTGTTGGCAGTATCAAGGGGAGGAATTGTATCAGACCCAGAAGGGGGGGGGGGTGGTAGTCTGTCCAGGGTGAAGAAGTTTATTAAGGGTTGACCAGAATTTTTGAGGATTATTGTGATTCACTTGCTGAAGATTGCTATAATAGTTCTTTTTGTCAGAGAGGATTGATTTTTTGGTAATATTTCTCAGGTGTCTGAAGGTCTGTTGGTCTATGGGAGATTTGCTAGTTCGCCATTTTAACCAAGATTTGTTTCTAAGTGACATTTTTTGTCTAGTCTCTTTTGTTAGCCAGGGGGCTGGCCTAGCCTTAATTCTAATAGAACGTTTTGGTGCATGATAATCAAGAATAGTTAGGAATGTGTTGTTAAAGAAATTAACAGCTTCTTGAAGAGGAAGTGTTTTTAGTGGGTTCCAGTTACAAGCCTTTAGTTCCGTTTTAAAAAGGGTTGGGTTAAAGCATTTGAGGTTACGTAGGGTCCTATATAAAGGAGAGTAATTAGAGGTATTTTTGTCTAATAATATAGGTTAGGTTGTGGTCACTAATGTCATCAGGTAGCTGCCCAGACTGATATTTAATTTGAGGTTTGTTTACCAAAATCCAATCAAGAATACTTTCTTTGTTATTAGTTTTGTTAATCCTAGTAGTGGTATTAATAGTTTGAGTGAAGCCGTGGAGATTAATATGGGATGCTGGGTTGTTAGTGGATATTGAGGACCAGTCTAAGTTGAGGTCTCCTAGTATTATGGTTTCTTGTGGGTAGGTGGATGAGGCCCAACTGAGGATATCTTCTATGGTAGAAGAGTTATTTCCAGGGGGTAGATATATACAGATGATATAGATGGATTTTTGAGGTTAAGTTGCAGCTTTGAGATAAGAAGTTCGGTTTTAGTAAATCCAAGGTTCTCATAGGGTACTAATGTTATTTTTAGTTCTGTTTTGAACAATAGTGCTACTCCTCCACCTTTTTTACCATTGCGGTCAAGTCTCAAGATATTATAGCCTGGTGGTAAGATTTCAGTGTCTTTAGTAAAGGGTTTTAACCAGGTTTCTGTTAAACAAAGAATGTCAAAGGAGTGGTGGTCAAGAAGAGAGTGGAGTAGGGTTATTTTGTTATTGATGCTTTGGATATTAAGGTGTCCTATGAGTAAAGTATGTGTTGTGGAGGTTGGTGATTCATGAGAAGTGTGTAGAGAAACAGGTGTAGCTTTAGCTGAAAAATTAGATGGACCAGGGTTGGGGTGGATGTCACCATCTATCAAGGTAGATTGGTTGTATAGCAAGTAGGATTTGTTAGGGAAGTATAGAAAGTACTTAGGTTTTCTAATCAAGAGGTTCTGACTTTTATGTGAGTCAATCTGTGGTATTTAGCTAAGAGGTAGCTAGAGGTAGATGTGATGTTTAATTGAGAAAAGTTTAGGCTTTTGACATTTGAGGTTGAATGTTTAGGAGAGTAGTTGAGGTGGAGGTTGAGTGGAGTTTCATAGGAGGTTAAGGAATAGGGCAGAGTGAGAGAAAGGGAAGTGATGAGTAGAAGAATTAGTATTTTTAGAGTGTTGTTTTTTACAGAGATCATAGAAGTGTGTTGGAGGATGTCCGTTGACATGTTGAGATTATTAAGACAGGAATAGACTAGTGAACTTTGGAAGACTATAGTGTAGGGATGTATAGCTAGTTGGTAGAGACAGGATAGAAATATTCCTATAAGTATAGTCAGGTGATAGGTGAGGTGATAGAGGAGGGTAAAGTTGAGAGGAAGTTGTGGATGATGTAAGAGGTAGTGATAGGTGAAGTTATAGAGGGGGTGTGGTGTAAGGGGTATAAAGCTAAGGACACGTGGGGTGGGTGGGATAAGGGGGTAGGGAGGGGAGCGAAGCGGGGCAGAAACAGTTAAGGGAGGAGAGCAGAAAACAATCAGCTAAGCAGGAGAGTAACACCACGAGTTACCTATACTACTTAGTTTAAGAAGCAAGAAAGGGAAAGGTTTTAAGGAGCATGAGAGGGATTCAGGCAGAAAACAAGTGAATAAAACAGGTGCAGGTAAAAGTGGGAAAGAGGTATAGTTTAGATGACACAAAGACCAGAAAGGGAGCAGTGATAATACACGGAGACAGCAGGTTTAAAGTATAGGGAAGTAAATAGTACAGTTTGCAGAGGGGCACAGGGAGGAAGAAGCAGAAAATAGGCAGGTATACAAGAAGTAAGACCCAGTTGTCAGTGAACTGAAGGTAGGAGAAACAGAGAAAAGGAGAGCAGCAGCCAGAAAGAGGTAATTTAGAGATAGAGTGGAAACAGAAGAGGCAAAACAAGCAGGATACAACAGTTGAGGGAAGACTAGCAGGGGCAGGAGTAGTTAACAACAAATGCTAGGGGATATGGTGACTGAATAGTGTGCAGGTGAGTAAGGGGAGGGGGTAGCTTTAGCTTGAACTGCGTGTGTGCCGCCCACAAGAGGACATAGACACCAAGTAAGATATACAAACATGGACATACAGCCAATGCAGGTGAGAAAAGGAGATTTACTACTTTTACTCAAGTGGAGTTAGGGTGCTTCCTGGGTGCCAGTACAGATAGCCAGCTTCGGAGCTTCAGGTAAACTGGGAGAGATAGGCCAGCTGGAAAGGGACAGCCCGATGAGGAGCACTAGGCTTTAAAGAGCCAATGCAGGTGAGAAAAGGAGATTTACTACTTTTACTCAAGTGGAGTTAGGGGTGCTTCCTGGGTGCCAGTACAGATAGCCAGCTTCGTAGCTTCAGGTAAACTGGGAGAGATAGGCCAGCTGGAAAGGGACAGCCCGATGAGGAGCACTAGGCTTTAAAGAGCCAATGCAGGTGAGAAAAGGAGATTTACTACTTTTACTCAAGTGGAGTTAGGGTGCTTCCTGGGTGCCAGTACAGATAGCCAGCTTCAGAGCTTCAGGTAAACTGGGAGATAGGCCAGCTGGAAAGGGACAGCCCGATGAGGAGCACTAGGCTTTAAAGAGCCAATGCAGGTGAGAAAAGGAGATTTACTACTTTTACTCAAGTGGAGTTAGGGTGCTTCGTGGGTGCCAGTACAGATAGCCAGCTTCGAAGCTTCGGGTAAACTGGCACAGATAGGCCAGCTGGAAAGGGACAGCCGATGAGGAGCACTAGGCTTTAACGCGCCAATGCAGGGGAGAAAAGTAGATCTACTACTTTTACTCATGTGCAGTTAGGGTGCTTCCTGGGTGCCAGTACAGATAGCCAGCTTTGTAGCTTCAGGTAAACTGGGAGAGATAGGCCAGCTGGAAAGGGACAGCCCGATGAGGAGCACTAGGCTTTAAAGAGCCAATGCAGGTGAGAAAAGGAGATTTACTACTTTTACTCAAGTGGAGTTAGGGGTGCTTCCTGGGTGCCAGTACAGATAGCCAGCTTCGTAGCTTCAGGTAAACTGGGAGAGATAGGCCAGCTGGAAAGGGACAGCCCGATGAGGAGCACTAGGCTTTAAAGAGCCAATGCAGGTGAGAAAAGGAGATTTACTACTTTTACTCAAGTGGAGTTAGGGGTGCTTCCTGGGTGCCAGTACAGATAGCCAGCTTCGTAGCTTCAGGTAAACTGGGAGAGATAGGCCAGCTGGAAAGGGACAGCCCGATGAGGAGCACTAGGCTTTAAAGAGGCAGCACGCCACACGGACAAGCTGGGGACACCTACTCTGAGCTAGAGGAGATTCAAAGACATATTTTGGAATAGCTGTCATACACTTTGGGTGAGATGCTACAATGACAGGTTTGTTTCCATATACATTCTCTTTTTATGTTCAGGTCTGATTATCCATTATATGTCAGTACAGGCTGCCTACATTTCTTGGATCATCACACTTATTTTTCAGGAAAACTGGTTACCGGGAAGCAGATTTGGGCCCATTATCTGGAGATGCTGAACAGATCAGAACAGTTGAGGGGTATGACTATGCATACAGCTTGCTATTTGAACATTCTGCCACAGTCTGTATAGTTGATGGTTATGATTATGCTTACAGCGTACTATCTGAACATTCTAGCAAAATCTGTACAGTTGTGGGGTATGATTATGCATACAACTTATTACCACTCCTGGGATTCAAACCCCTTCTATGTGTGGTAAAAATATTACAGTTGATATCACAGTACACTGGGCTATCAGGGATATGGTGTAAAACATTCCAGCGGTTTCTGTCTAAGTCTCCCTCAGTTGTTCTATATGACTGACCTCTTGGGACTTCCAACATTGTTATACTGAACTTCCTACACATTTTAACTGCATTCAACAGTGTGGGTAACACTACATAATACAACAGTACTATTTATAGACTGCAACACTGCAGCAACATATGACAGCAGAATGTACACAAGCACTCCAGGGGTTATACTTTTATTCACTTGATATTACACCTTTATTTACACACAACCTATATGACAATCTTCCTGCCATATTGTCTGGTTTATTCAGTACATCCCATACACAATACATTTTTATACTGGTACGATACTTTCCAGAACTGTTATATTTATTTGTTATGACAGTACATGCATTAATATTACTAACCTGCCTTGCGATGCAGCCTTTGCAGCCTAGCAGCATGGGCTTGCTTGTTCATAGCATGCTCATTTGCAGCTATCAGAGAAATACAGTGATATTTAGCCATTACCTATCCATAGTATACACAAGCTAGACAATCATTATGTACATAGTAGAATGGGTACTTAGTGCTGGGGAATTGGCCATCTACCTTGCTTCTTGGATCCACTGGTCCAAGAGATCACGCCTCTGCCGCTTCAGGTCATTAAGGTGAAGCCTGACCTACTCACCAGTCCGTGGGACACCAGTGGCACTGGTGAGGTCATGGGCGAGACTGTCCCAGGCCTCCACTTTATACTGAGAGCCCTGGTACAGGCCCTGCAGTAGTTTCTCCTCATGGTGTTTTACCAGGAGCCATGCCATGAATCTGGAATCCTGGGTGCCCCAGTGCTGTGCTCTAAATTTAGTGCCTTCCCCAACTCCAGCCATTCTGCCTACAGTAGGGAGCTGCAACCAGATCTGGGAATTATTGGTGCCTGTGGGGTTTAAATACACCCGATTTCCTACACATTCCTGTGATTGGACAGTTTTGAAAAGGCTAAGCTATGGGCACACCTGCCTACCTACTGTTGGCATTGCTTAAAGGGGCATACCACTGGGAAAATTGGGTTTGCCGGCCTACACATTGCTTACACCATGTAGGCTGACATGTGCAATGCTTAGTGTTGCTTAATATCTATTTAGCATTATATTTTCCTTTTGACATTGATTTATTAGTTACATGTTATATCTGTGTCTGGTATCTGTGATTCCTGTGTACATACACTGTATGGGGACCTGGGGATGTCAACACTTTATTACAATAATGCCTCACATTTGGCCTTACTGCAGTACTCCAGTTCACATATTTATGTTATGTTGCAGGTTATACAACATCACACTGCACATTGATTCATTTCACATGTTCAGTTTGATTTTCCTATGGTGTGGATTTGTTTGTTGACACGTCAGTCTTATGTACTGCTCTGATGGCTTAGTGGTAAACTACTGTGACTGTAGTGTACAGGGTGCTGAGTTCAAGCCTTGCAGAGGCTGTTTATTTTGTTGCAGGGCAGAACACGGGCCTTTGGCACTTTAAAGTAGTTGTAAACAGGTGTATGCATGTTCGCGCAGAGCTAAGCACTGCTAACTTCCGGTTACACTTTCTTATACTCAGTTAGCTACCATATTGTTTAATCTGTGTAGTTAGTGCTTACCCCACCCCCCATGCAGATGCACTTAAACACCCTTACCAGTGCTTACATATGCTTACTATTGCTTATTTGTACTTAAACCTGCTTACTAGTGCCTTATTCATTATGACACTGATACTTCACATGTGCATTTCCTGCAGTACTCTAGTTCATAAGTATGTGTTATTTAGTGGGTTTTGCAACACAAGAATTGGTTATAACATGCTTTGCCATGTAAAACAGACTGTGCTGCAGTGGGACATGAACTGGGAATGCCTGCTCATTAGGCGAATGCTCTGCCCACTACACTATTGCTGTGCTGCTTCAGTTGCATATATCTTCCTTGTTATCCTCTTCAGCCTTTTAAACTGCTTTAACTGTAGCTAAGCGATGGGCACACCAGCGCACCTACAGTTAGCTGTACTCGGATTTAAAAAAAAAAATAAAGGTGATTCTTCATTTGATTTTTATGTACTGTTGCTGTTGTACACATGGGGAACTGTTGGTGGGGATATGTGGACACCTATGAGTGATCTCGATCATTTCTTACCACTTTCTACTATTCTACATTGCAGGAGCATGTTTATTCTGAGAGCTCTGCTCTCAGACACATCCCCTGCACTTGTACACGTGCCGTGTAAGCCTAGGAGCTTGGGCAGCGTGCCTTCATTAATATGCATGGCGCGCTGCCATCCTGCTCCTAAACAGGTGCTTCCATGTAGGACTAAGCTAGTCCTGCACGGAAGATTAGTGAATCCAGGGGAAAACAAAAAATGGATGCATGATTATGCAAGATATAGCTTCACATAAGTAGTAGCTTTATATTTCAAGTGTCTTACAACTGTATCCCCTCTGTACTGACAGATAGTTGAAGGCAAAGTAAGTGGTGAAGGAGTTAAGGGCTGTTATGTTTAAAAGTGTCAGGTATCCATGGAAACCAGATTAATCAACAGTATGCTATGACCTTCTCAGGCTGGGGGATGAGTCTTTGCAAGGATGTCTGTGAGATAGTGTATACTGGTACCAAATTTTGCAGAGCTGCAGGCCAATAAATCTTAAGCACAGGTGGTCCATGTTTTAAAAGCCATATGGTCAAGTGTTCACATGAAGCTCTAAGTGAGAATCACAAGGACATATAATATTTAAAAATTGTATAATTTGTTAAACAATATGTTATGTCAAAGTTCTGCATGCATGAAATTGAAGTCACCACAGATGCTTTGGGTTTTGCTTGGGAACAGTTTCAGTTTAGATGAAAGTGCAGGGGATATAGGACACCAAGGCTGGATGGAAGCATATAAATATCAAACAGATGCTTCCCTTATCAAGTCACTCAATTCTCTTAACCATCTCTAATCCATGGGACCTCTTCAAGTAGTTTCAGACAATAACACAGTGATGTGAAACATCAACAAGCAAGGGGGGAACTAGGTCATATCCCATTTGCAGACTAGCCATGTTAGCTTAGGATATAGCATCACATAAAAATCTCACTCTATAGGCATCCTACATTCTGTCAAAGCAAAATTGTGTGGCACACAAGCTGAGCAGAACTATGGCAGACCCTCACAAATGGAAACTAGATCGGGGATCTTCCAAGATTTGATCCATCTGTAGGTACTCAAGTAGACATCTTTGCCTCCTCTCTGAACAATCAGCTGGCAAAATTATGTTCCAGGACACCATGCAAGAAGGCCTGGTAGACAGATACAGTTTATTTTTTGTTCTATTCTTTGGATATAAATGTTCCTGTATGCATTTCTACCCATTCCACTGATATCTATGGTACTTCTGAAGATTTAGAAGGACTCCCCAAAGATCATTATTGTGACTCCCTTCTAGCCCAGGTAACTATGGCTCTCCATTCTTTTGCAATGGCCAGGGGCATTTAGCACAAGCCTCCTCATAGAATGCATCTGATCACACAAGAACAGAAGTGTTTGATGCACCCAACATCAATCATCTTCAATTAACTGCCTGGATGATAAGGTCTTAATTCCTTTTAGGCAGCAATTATCTGAGGAAGTACAGTAGGTACTGATAGAGGCAAGTCTGTTACTAGAAAATCATGTATTAGAAAATGGAAAAGGTTTTCTAGATGGTTCCAAGAACATAACCAGCACTTATTCAGGGCTGGTTGTTCTCTGTTTTTACAATATGTGTGTGAGTTGCTATCCTATGACCTTTCTCAGTCCTATATCAAGGGTCATTTCTTGGCCATTTCCACATGCCTGCCCATGGATCTACCTCTTTCAAGGCAGTCACATGTCAAAATGTTCTTGAAAGGGGTTTTGCATAACAGACCACTGAGTAAACCAGTGGCCCCTCCTTAGGATCTTAATTTTGTGTTAGAGAAGCTAACACATGCCCCATCCAAACCAGCTAATCTGGCTGACTTGTGGTTCTTAACATGGAAAACAGTTTTGCGCTGATTGTTCTGTTCTCTGCAATAAGGATATCTGAGTTGCAAGCTCTTATGGTGAGTCAACCCTACCTTGTTTTCCATAAGGACAGGGCTTCTTTGACAACTAATCCTTCTTTTATGTCTAAATTGGTATCCACATTTACTTTAAGCAAATCTATCCATCTTCTTGTTTTCTTTTCTGAACCTAAAAATGAGGGATAAAGGATACCCCATACCTTGGATGCCCACAGATAACTCAGATACTATCTTGAGAGATAAGCCTTTCAGATCTTTGGATCAATTGTGCATTTCTTGTGAAGGTAAGAAAAAGGGACAGCTTATGTCAACACAGGCTATTTCCAAATGGTTGCTTAATATTATTACCTTTGTTATACTCACCATGACAAATCTATTCCAGGCAGGATCAAGGCCCACTGTTGAATGACCTTGGCTTCTTCGATGGCTTTTTGGAAAGGGTTGGATTCTAAAATTATTAAAAAGTTGCTACTTGTTCCTCTGTACATAATTTTACAAAGCACTATAAGCTTGATCCCTTCTCTAGGTTTAGTTCAAGCATTGCTAGGACCATTCTGCAGGGGCTCCTGGACTCTTCTCCTTCCACCTCCCAAATACAGTTAGCTATAGTTATCTACCAATAGTGCTAAGGCTACTGCATCAGTGATCAATATGAATAACATAGCACAGTTGTATAAGATGAACTTACTATAGCACTCGATGCTCAAATGATCGATGATGCAGTAGCCACTTTATCACTCTAGCCCCCTTGTCTTTCAGTGTGTTTTTAATGCTAGGGTGTGGACATTAATGTTTTTGTTATTCCTAGTCTTGTACTTTCGGGTCTAAGCCACCCTCTCTCTCTCTGCTGCCAGTAAAGCTCTAAAGGGCATTTTGCCCAAACTTGTCTTTTAGTCAGCTCAGCTTGAGCTGCTTGACAGTTTGGGAGCATGGAAGATGCACTGCAGCTTTGAAAGCTGGCTGACTGTTATATCCATGGCAGGATTTAATCCATATAGCTAAAGCTACTGTAGCAGTGATCATTCATAGATTCAAAGATTGTTACTACACTAATGACATGGAGAGCATTTCTAAACCTAGCCAAGTTTTCCTGAAAGAATAATGACGTCCTGTATCTAAACAGTACATTGAGGGTTAGGCATTTGCATGCTACCTCTGCCCATAAGGGACATGGGTGACAGGCCTAGTGTAAATTTACTATTTCCCAACCAGTGGTCTAGGTTGCACTTAAATTGAGTAAGAGAGGATCTCGGCTTCACATGCATGGGAAACCTGTTCCATAGGAGGGACATTCTCCTGGACACATATCTGTCTCTCCAGCATGTTCTGTTTAAATCACAGACAAACTTTAGGTCCCTAGGCCTTAAATTTCTGGTACTGTTTGACTTATAAATATGCAGGAGATTCATAAGTACGGAGTTTGTGAATGCCTTGCAAGCCAGGTATAGATCATCCCTCAGCAATCTATAGGAGACTGAATAGAGGGAAAGGGTTTTGAGGTGCTCTGCATAAGGCAGGTTTGTTATGCCTTGTATTCCTTTTGTAAGGAACCTCTGTGATCACTCTAGTTGCTGCATATGCCTGGTCAGGCATATACCAAAGGCAGCATTATACTCCTTGATTGGTCTGAAAAGAGCAGAGTACAATGGGAAAATGACCTCTTTGGACCTATATATCATGCCCTTATTATATGTTGCACAGTATAAAGATATTTCCTCACCACTGTGGCCATGTGGTGGTTGAAAATAAGGCTACTGTATATGTGTGTACCCAGATCCCTGACCACTTGGTCAACTCTTAAGGGCATACTATCAACATAGAATCATAGGAGGTTACTAGGCTAATGGCCCTGGGGCCCATACAAGCCTAGCCAAGAGGCTATCCCCAAAAAGAAGCCTCACTCAGCACCTGTCACCCCTGTCAGTAAGGGACACAGGTGGAACCCCTGGGACAAATTTGTGGATTCCCATCCACTCATTAAGGTTGCACTTGAAGAAGGTCAGTGAGGTGCTCTGTTTGACGGGTATGGGAAGTTGGAACATTATAATTAGCTGGGATGATTGAATTACTGAAGGCTACAATTATGCATTTCTTAGCATTGAGTTTAAGACTATGGCTTTGACACTATTTGTCAATCAGAGATAGGCCTTCTTGTAAAATGCCAGTGTCTGCAGGAGAATTGATGATAACTCCCAGCTTGAAATCACCTGCAAACTCACTTAGCCATAAACCTTCAGCATTTTTCCACTTCAGAGAAATAGATGTCAAAAAGGAGTGGGCCCAGTAACAAGCCCTGTGGGGACTCTGCTAGGGACTGGTCTCTTGGAGTTGGTGGCCTCAACTACTTTGGCCTCCTATCAGGGAGCCAGTTGGCTATCTAGTGGGTGATAAAAGTGTTTATACCTAATTTAGTGAGTTTATCTATTATGCCTTAGTGAGGTATTGTATCAAATGTCTTGGTAAGGTCAAGGTAAGTTGTGTGCACAGTCTTGCCTTTATCCATTGCTTTTGTGACCTCCCCCCCAAAGAAATCCAACAGATTTAATATGCATAGCCTTCCTTTAACAAAGCCTAACTGTGATGGGTCCAGTGTTTGCAGGTTACCTTTGTCCTAGTTTATCATGTCCATGATGATTCTTTCCATGGCCTTACATATCAGGCTGGTCAGATTTATGGGCCTGTAGTTACCCGGATTAGTGATTGGACCTCCTTTGTGCAGGGGAATGACTGTAGCCATCTTCCATTCCTTGGGCACAAAACCTGACTGTAGGCTCCATTTGAAAAATGATTCAAGTGGACCAGAGAGATCATGTTTCATGTTACTTAGTAAGCATCCCTGGATGTTATCAGAGCCCATCAATGCAGTGTTTTTGGCCTCAAAAAGTGCATTGATGACATGTTCCCTAATAATGGTTGGGGGGACTGGGGTATGCAGTATTTCTTTTGGACATTTGGGGGAGTGGGAGGAGAAATTTGAACTGAACCTGTCATCTAAAAGATTGTCATTTACCTCCCATTCAGTGTGTGAGATGCCATTTACAATAAATTCTGCACATTGTTGTGTACTTAACCTAAGGTTATGGACAATGGACATAGCTGTAGAATTCTTTGTGGCTTGACTAAGAAGTTCTTTTTTCTTCAGATTTAAGCCTTTGAATTATTAATTAACTCTCTTAGCTGCCTGTTTAGATTGATCAGAGGGTTTTTAGTATGTTAGGCTTTGTTCCTCCTATGCTTGGTCAAGATTTTTTGTTCTATAACCAGTTGATATTGTGATTTTACCATGTTGGCTTGTCTTTTGAATTTTTAATATGAGTGTGGTCAGGTCTGTTTATACAGCTATCAATATGGCTGGACAGGGATATTGTAAATAGCTCAGAGTGTGCTATGGCGTTTGCTAGATTTTGAGGTGCTTGTGATATAGCCAAGGTGTTGCTCAGTAGGAAGAGGTTAGATTTGGAACAGTTCCTAAGGTTTTTGGTTTCACCGGGTCCCTGGATTTAATTTTTATTTCAAGCAATACTACCTTATGGTCAGGTCTGACTAATGAAGACATTACATTGGGTGAGGAACATTGCTCCCCATGTTTGTGAGTACAAGGTCAGGGATATTTGTACCCCTGGTAGGAGAATGGACCAACTGAACCAGGATGTTGGTATTAATGAATTTAGACACTGCTGGGATCATGCATTAGAAGTGATGTAGAATTCCCAATCTATAGAGCAGTAGTTGAGATAACCCATGAAGATTGCATTGGGTTGAACTGTGAGGGACTCTAGTACATTGAGAAAAATAGTACGGGTTTTCTGGGACATGGAAGGGGACCTACAGGATGCAAGGATATGGTATGAGACCATGTTTATGGTGAGTTGCACGTGTATGAGTTCAATGAATCATAATCTTTACTAGTCTGGATGTGAGGTTGTTTTTAATATTGTCTAAGACTTCCTCCACCATTATTTCCCTCCTGTGCTGTAGCTAGTCTAAAGGTGTGAAAGGTTTTATAATCTTGCACTGCTGGGGTACTATCTGCTACTTTAAGCCATGTCTAAGTTACTACTCAGATCTCTACACTCTCCAGGGAGAGGAAGGCTTTCAGGGAGTAGGGTTTCTTGTTAAGACTTCTTGCATTTAGCAGTGCCACCTTCCGATATTCCTTTGTAGGTTTAGTTACGTTAGGAGGTTTAAGAGTTTAGCATTGCCTAAGAAAGGCACTACAGGGGGATGGAAACGGTCAATGCTGTGGGGAGAGATTTCTGTCCCAGAGACTTCCCATACTCTGGAACAAACTACCTATCTATGTCAAACAAAGCTCCTCATTAGCACTCTTCAAGAAAAATCTTGATGATTGGATGGGAAATAGGAACTTCACCCCGGGGATCACCTTTATGGCTCTGCTTGACAGGGGCACAGGAAAATAATTTTCTTGGGTGGCGAAAGCCAGGGTACTTTTTTGGCTAGACTTATATATGCCCTAGGGCAATAGCTTAGTACCTACCTATGAACCTATGAACCAATATCCAAAAATCCTAGAGGTGATAAGTGCAGACCATCACTGGCTAAGCAGTGTGGTCTGGCAACCATCTCCCCCTGGACTTCAAATATTGTACACCCTTGGATTGACACCAGAAGCTAATCCAATTGTTAAAATCAATAATTTTCATTGGTAACAATGTATCATCCCTGGAGAAGGTAATATGCTGCTCAGTGCTAGGCTCATACCTGCCTGAGACATATAACCAGAGAGTTTGATTATGTATTGCTTTATTTAGTGAAGGAAGGTACATCCCAGGTCATTAACACCCACAGGGACTATGACAGAATCATACTGGTACCTGTGGTTCAGTGACCTTAGTACCTGTGTGACTTGATGGATCTTAGCCCCAGAATGGCAAATGTCCATGAGTCTATCCTTACTCAGTCTAGTGAGGGAGACTGGACATCAGTGTGCCTCTCTATAGAATAACAAATGACCAAGAAATGTGGCTGTATACTTTTTTGCCTTACTATGTGTAGCTGTGGCTGATGTTTTACCAGAGTGTTTACATGATGGCCGAGGACTCTTTCTTTGACTATATTGTGCAGAAGGTCTTAGTATTTTAGGAAGGTTACCTGTAAGTGCCTCAGCATAAGTAATTTTATGTGTGGAATCTTTACCTTGTGCAGAGTAGGCATGGTGCAAGTGTCGCTGACAACCTCGATAGAATTACTTTTTGCTGCATAATTTGCCTCTAACATTAAAGTGTATTTACACCTCTCACATACTTTATCTGTTTCATTAAGAGTAAGCAGGTTGGGCTACAATGCCTCAGAATACCCATCTTAACCAGACTGGCAACAGAGAGAGTTGAGAAGTGCATATCCATGGCTGATGATCTACTATGGAGGAGTGAAGGAAATTTAAAGATTGAACAAGTCAATAAGACAAGGAAGTTGATAAGCTAGGTACAAACTAGATGCTCTAGTAGTTAAAAAATCTGTCTAAACAGTAAGGGTATTTTAAAGAGATCAGCATCTACACAGACTACAAGGGAAATTACGCCGAAAGATATTGGCATCTGTGCAGAGAGCAGCAGCTCTAACTAAAGACTGTAAAAAAAAAGATCAAAAAGAACAGATATTAATGCAGCTGTGACAAAAACAATGTGAAAAACAAGTGTCAAAACAGTGGTTATGGTAATATAACTCTTAGCTTACTCATAAGTTATGAGCCACGGTTTTGCAATTGTGATGTTTATATAACAGAGGAGATTTGATAATGAAAAAAAAAAACACAAATGAAGTCCTGTGACCAATCAAAAATAAAACACTCTTCTTTTCTTTACACAATCCCAGGCCAGAGATTCAAATTTTAAATAAATTAGCCCTCTTACCAATCAAATAAAGGCACAATAAGACTTACACCAACAGTTCCCACCTCATAAGGTTGTAGGTTACCCTCTCCTGCCACAAGAGTGCAGACCACAAACCTTCCTAATGTAAAATAACTGCTTTGGAGCCCAAGTGCTTAAATCAGATCTAAGAGGCTTAGAATAATAGTTACAATGTAATCAGGCTACTAGCAAGCCATAATAAATGCAGCAGGTTAAATGTAACTGAACATTTTAATGATCGATATCTGTGCAGTTACTGAGACCTGGTTCACGGCTCCAGAGAGCACCCCTGCGGTACCAGGCTACAACTCTTATCACACTTTTTGACCACCAAACCAGGACCGAAACACTAAAAGTGGAGGAGTGCCCATATTCACAAAGGATATTCACACCACCAGGCTAGTTGCCCAACACAATGCGTCTGAAATTCTCCAGGTGCAACTAACACTAGGTAAAACAGCAATCCAAATTGTAGCTTGCTACACATCCCCCGCCATGCCCCAAGATTCTCACTACACCTTTCTAAACATACTAGAAAATATTAAGATACAACCAAACACCCTAATACTGGGTGATTTCATCTACCCTACCATTAACTGGGAAAACTACTCATGTACCAACACCTGTGCCCAACGGTTTTGGAATACATAAATTCCAATGCCCTGGATAAACTAATCCATAGTCCCACCAGGGGCTCCAATATCCTAGATCTGGTCATTACCAACATGGAAAATCAATGCTCCACACCAATGGTCACCCCCTCATTGGTCAGGTCTGACCATAAGCTAATCACCCTTGACATCCACATCTCCCCCACCCCCCAGTAAGGAAACCTCGGTAAAAAACTTCTCCAAAGCCAACTTCATGCCACTCAAGTCAGAAGTGACAAACTTCATGACACCCATGCAGACGGGAGCTGAAAGTTTGACTGCTGAATCCTACACTAAGGCACTGTACGAGCATATCCACTCGTGCATGAATCGTGCCATTCCAAATAGAACCAAGATGCTCTCCTCCAAAAAAAGGAAGCCAATCTGGTAGTCCCTTGCCATAAACAAACTTTACAACAAAAGGAAGAAACTGTTGCAGAAAAGAAGAAAATCCTAGGATGCAAAACACTCCATTACCAGCCTCAGGAAGAAGTTGATATCCCTCATAAAATCCTCCAAAGCTGGTTACAAAAATAAAATTGCCAAAGATTCCAAAGACAACCACAAGGCATTCTATAGCTATGTCAAGAATCTAAATGGCAATGCTCAGATCTGCTCTGTGCTACAACAGAATGGCATTAAATATACTGATCCCAAGGATATTGCCAATATCCTGGCAAATCGATTCAGTGCCAACTTCACCCCGCTCTCACCCCCTAAAGGGCCCATCTCAATACCGAAAGATTTCCAAATTCTGGTAATAATGGCCACACAGGTAAAAACTGCACTCTCCAAAGCTAATACAGCATCCATAGGACCAGATGACATCCCAGGCTGTGTACTACATGAAGTACAAAATAAACAGGCACCTCACCTAAGTGTCATGTTTAATCATAGCCTCACCTCAGGCTTCATCCCCACTGAGTGGCACACAGCTATAGTTATCTAACTGCACAAGGGGGGATCCACCTTGGATCCTGGGAACTACTACCCCATCAGTCTGACGAACCTGATATGCAAGGCCATGGAAGGTATTATCATGGAACTTATAAACAAAGACATTGGCAACCTTAAAACACTGGACCCCACTCATTTTGGGTTCATGAAGGGCCAATCTTGTCTCCTGAACCTGATTGACTTCCTCAAATCAGTCTCCAGAGTTGTGGACAAGGGTAAGGTAGTCCACACAGCCTATCTGGACCTCACCAAGGCCTTTGACACCATCCCCCACTCTGGAATCATAGATAAACTTACTAAGCTGGGCATTAATCCCTATGTCACTCGATGGGTTGCCAACTGGCTTACTGACAGAACCCACACTGCAATAGTAGCCGACTCCAAATCCACCTCCAGACAAGTGACAAGTGGAGTACCTCAGGGATCAGTCCTGACACCGCTCTTGTTTGGCATTTACTTCTCTGAAGTACAGGCTAACACTAAGGGACTCTGGCTAACAAAGTTCGCAGATGACTGCAAACTGTGAGCCATTATTGAATCCCCAAATGATGTGGATATTCTACAAAAGGGCCTTACAGAAACAGATGCTTGGTGCCAGAGCCATGGGCTCAAGTTCAATGCCAAGAAATGTATAGTTATACCTTTGGGAAAAAATATTTCCCCCTGAATTACCACTAGGGTTGCCACCTTTTCAAATGGCCAAAGTGGGACATTTTCGGGACAAACATCAGATTTTACAGGCCGACACATACCCATGGTCAGTACAAAGGATAGAACTTAACTTTTTTGCCTAAATAATAGTTTATTCATGTAACATTTTAGTTACTTATTCTGTTTCTTATAATATGTAGGTGTTTTAGATACAGAATAATTGTTTTATGAAACTATTACATAAAATATAGGACAGAGTTATGTCCTACAATCTCAGGACATTTGCCATTTTTAATATTTTTTTGTCAGGACACAACTGCCCAAAGAGGGACTGTCACTCACAAAGTGGGACAGGTAGTAACCCTAATTACCACATAGGAGGCAGTACACTAAACACCGAAAGTGTGATAAGAGACTTAGGGACACAGGTGGACAGTGGTCTCACCTTTGATAACTATATTGCCACAACTGTCAGGAAATCATTCTATGTGGCACACCTCATCACTAAGGGCTTTTTATCCAGAAAAAAGGAGGTCATTGTCCCACTGTACTCAACCCTCATTAGACCCATTATAGAATACAATGGCCCGTTTGGTATGTACCTCTCAAAACATCTGCAACAACTGGAAAGGCCACAGAAATACCTCACTAAAAGAATCACAGGCCTAAAGCAGATGCCCTATGGTGACTGTCTAAAACAACTCCAGCTATACTTTGTCACATATCGTTTACTCAGAGGCGATCTCTGCTTAACATACAAGGCCATGTCAAACCCAGAGCTGTTGGACATGCTACACTTAAAGAAATCCCAATCCCTCAGAGCCACATGATCCAAGGATCTAAACTGTGTCATCACAGTGAACAAAACATGCTAGAGGGATAGGTTCCTGACCCAGAGACTCCTCAGACTCTGGAACAGACTGCCCATACATGTCAAGCAGTGCGCCTCTGGCCCTCTTTAAAATGAACCTTGATGATTGGATGGGAGATAGAAAATTCACCCCGGGGATCATGTCAGTCGCCCTGCTAGACAGGGGTCCAAGGAAGCAAATATTGTGGGAAGAAATAGCCAGGGAATTGTTATGGATAGGCTTGTATAGGCCCTAGGGCTGATAGCCTAGTACCAGCCTATGAACCTATAAGTTTGTGCAGCAAAAAGCTAAATAAAGTAACAATAAGCAGAAATATAGCCAAAGCAGATGAATAAACTACATTTTTTTAGTAAATGAAAAGATTGGAAACAGAAGATAATTCAAGTTTAAGAGATGGGAGCCTCACGGTTTATCTCTTAGTGCTCATTAAGGACATGTGCTGTTATGGTAAGTTCAGCTTCTACAACTATACTGGAGATTTGTCACAATTTCTGTAACTGCAGAGATTTTGTTACAAAGTAACTAGAATACAGCCCAATTAGTTACTTAGTCAAACAATAAATCATTACATAAACACAGCTATATTCAAGTGAAAGGTAAAAGTAAGATGGAAGAGGACATGATTCTTAATAAGGTGTACCATGCTTGGCACAGTGAAATAAAACAGATGTAAAACTAATAAATCATCAAGCACATTTAGGATGAGTGCACTCCATGCACTGCAAATAAATTCCTAGTAAAGTTAATTGTGCTATGCATACAGTGTAGTAACACAGATGTCACACTATAGCCAACAGCTGCCCATCACACTGTAGAAGACAGCTGTGCTGTCCATCACACTGCAGTAAACAACTGTCTATCCCACTGTATTAAATGGTCATCTATTATGGAATGATCACTTTACTGTATCTTCAGTTTAACAGATGTGCATTATTCCAAATGTTTTCTTTCCAGCACTAATCCCTTGCACTATAACACACAAACTCTGTGCAGTAGATCTGTTATTGAAGTTATTCCCACATCTGTAGTTTTCACCCAAAAAGTGATCAGTCAATCCATTGCTAGACAATTTATTATTAATGTTGTATCTGTTTTAATATAGTTCCAAGCAGTATACATCTTACTAAGACTCTTAGCCTGTTCCATCCTACTTTTGTTACCTTCCACTTGAATATAACTGCATTTATTTATTTTACTTATTTTCTGAATGAGTAACTGTTTGTGCTGCATTTTTGTTACTTTGTAATAAAATCTGCTGCAGACTACAGAACTGTTTCTCCCCTCTAATACATTATCATAAAGTGAGGCTAAATGACGGAATCAGAAAGCAGCTGGATTACACAATTCAGAATAGGAAAGCCCATTTTACAAGATGAGAGCGCAATTGGAACAAAAAAAAAAAAAAAGAAAAAAAGAAAAAATAGTAAATTTTAAAAAAATCACTCGATCTTTACAGGTGTATGATAAATGTACACTATTGCCTTGAGTAATAACCAAGACATACAACACCCAGATAAGCTCCACACTGTCCAGCTTCACATCAGAATTTTATTTACTGTGTCCCAGAACAAACAAAACAATAACACACTTTACAGTTCACCCTTAAAATACCTAAAAATAAGCAGGCCTTTAGATAAACAAATAGTATCAATTAGCTTTAAGCAGTCATTCTGCAAAAGGGGGGACACAAAACAGTTTAATAAACCAGTAAATTGCAAAGATCTTTACCAACAAATAAATGATTAGCCAGAAACACCTATAGTGCTTTTTTTTTGTGACAACTGCAACCCAAGCTAATTGCTCCATTGATAAGACACCACTTAATCGCTGAGCTGGTAGTCAGGGATCTGGGAACATATATAGACAGTAATCCGGCCTTTGACCAACATGTGTCCAAGATAATAAAAAAATCATTATATGTCACCCAACTTATTGGCATCCAGGTCCAAAAAGGTCATAGTGCCATTTTATTTGACCTATATCATTGAGTATAATGGTCTGTTCTTCATGTATCTGACCAGATATATGCAACAGTTGGAATGCCCACAAAGGTTTCTTACTAGGATAATCCAGGTTAGAAGCACACTGGAATACCTTAAACTCTATCTCTGTGCTCTGTCACATACCGGTTAATGACAGGTGATCTATGCCTGGCACAAGGCATCCTCAGATCCAGTTCTGATGGACCTTTTGCATATCCACAAAACAAACAGTATCAGAACCACTAGATCCAAGGATTTAAAATGTTACTTATGACATAATAAGACCAGTTGGTGAGACTGATATATGCCTCAGATGATCCCCATGCTCTGGAACAGACTCCCCATCTATGTGAAGAAGAGTCCATCCCTAACTCTATTTAAGTGTAAACTTGACCAATGGATGGGAAATCGAAATTAACCCCAGGTCTGACCCCATACCTCCGATAGACACAAGCAGACAGTAATGTCCAAACTAGCATAACCCCCCACAACCTCTAGAAACTTCCTAACATACCCCCCTCCTAATAAACACCCATAATATATAGCTATACAACTGGGTTGGGTTGCAGAGCTAGGCTTATAAAGGCCATGTTGGTCATTAGCTTGGTATATAAATATGCCCCAGGATTTATTAAAATCCATGTAGGTACAGTGTAGAGCCTACACAGAATGTATCCATGTACATGGCCATGGTTCCCCCTCAGCAGCGCATCATGCATATTAATTATGGTGCACTGCTGAAGGAGAGCTGAGGAACATGGAGATTGAATCAGTGTAGGGAGAGATGTAGCAGCTATCCATGGCTGCAGATGAATGTGGCTCACTGTAATGCTCCTCGCTGCTGTTGTAATGTTGTGAAGTGTGTCAACTGTATAATATGTCATTTTTTACGATGGGTTATGTTTTTTTAAATATTATTTTTTTTTTATTTTATTTTATTGCATGTTTGCACAGCATGGAGTGCAGCAATGCTAAGCTGTGCTCACATATGCACAGCTGACACTTGCCAAGACAGCTAAAAATAGAAACAGGATGTCATTAATTATCTTGATTAATTTTTGTTTTAAATTTACATTTGCATGGCACAGAGCGGAGTGCAGCAGTGCTGAGTGGAGCTCATGCATACATGGCTGACACAGCCAGACATCTAAAAATAGAAACTGGATGTAATTAATTATTTATTTATAGGTGTGTTTGCTCAGTGTTGTGCTTAGCAATGCTAACAGGTTGCCTAATAGTATATGTGAAGGTATACAAGCTTTAATAGCATCCAACTAGCAACATGAGTAGAGTTATTGTCTTGTATGTAGTAGGTTTTGGGTTTGAGTCCATAACTGGCAGCAGATGAATGTAATATATTTTTGTAATTTTATGAAACTATTGTGAATTTTGGCACTGCTGCACTCTGCTAAGCACTGCTCATTCATGCTAAGCAGTGCATAAACATGCCAACTGCTACCAATGGTTCTGTGGTGCTAAGCCTCGCTAAAACCATGGTTCTGCAAATTTTCATGCTGCTTGGCTTCACTTAGCTGGTTTGCTTGCTGTTAAGTGACATGACACTTTTTTGAGTTTTTCTCAATGACATGTAAGGGTGGAACAACAACCTATATTAAGCTCAATAGGTGGGAATTCTGCAACAGGCACTGGAGTTTAATCAACTGTTGGTATGGCTGGTGGTGTTGGTGAAGGTGTGCACTTTTGGGCACAGAGGTGGGGTATTCAGGAGTTCAGTATCATGGTCAGGCTCCTTGTTAATAACCATGAACCCCAGCTGATGCAGGGGAGATTCCAGGGATCAGAGTGTAAGGCAGAAGCCTGGGACCATTTGGTCAGGGAACTCACCAGTGTTACTGTTATCCTCCACACAGGTAATCAGTGTCATCACCATTATGACTACCTGAAAAGGAGAAAGAGGGGAACCCTGGACACCTGGTATTGAGATGGGAATGCCTGACAGTTATGTAAGTATGTCTTCCTCTGTCTTACCAAAATGCAAGCTGAATGTCTGCAAAATTTATATGCATAATGGTGTGCTTCTCTCCCAACAGCTGCAGCTGAGAGGGCTCACAATGTTTGGATCCTATTTCTGAGATACTTTTGTGGCATATCCAGCTGTTGCATGTGTCTAGCAAGGTACATGCCAAATGGGACATTATACTCAATGATTGGCCTAATGAAGGAAGAATAAAGAGAGATGGTGACCTCTTTCTTCCTGGATGCAAAACCCTTGGTAATGAGATGTGCCACACAGAAGGACTTTCTGACCACAGTGGCAATATGGTGGTCGAAGGAGAGGTTGCTGTCAACCTGTGTCCCCAGATCTCTTATAACACCTTCAGAGTTCAGTGGGCTCCCATCAATGTAGGAATTAGTGGGAACTGAGTTTTTCCCAAAGGGGATGACGGCGCATTTTTTGGCATTATGCTTAAGGCCATGGTTTTGACACCAGTCATTTGTCTCAGTGAGGCCTTGCTGTAGGATGCCTACATCACTTTGGGAGTTAATAATGGCTCCCAACTTGCAGTCGTCAGTGAACCTGGTCAGCCAGAGTCCTTCTGTGTTGGCCTGGACTTCTGAGAAGTAGATGCCAAACAGGAGAAGGCCCAAGACTGATCCCTGTGGGACTCCACTCATGACTGGTTGGCAGTCTAACTTGGAGTCTGCTACTTTAACACTGTGGGTTCTATCTGTGAGATAATTTCCAACCCACCTAGTGATAAAGGGGAAAATGCCTAGTTTGGTGAGTTTATCAATAATTCCTGAGTGGGGAATGGTATCAAAGGCCTTGGCCAGATCAAGGTAGGCTGTATGAACTGACTTGCTCTCATCCACATCTCTGGTGTCTGACTCACAGAAGTCAGCCAGGTTGAGCAGGCATGACCTACCTTTCATAAAACCAAATTTTGTGGGATATAGAGTTTGGAGATTCCCTATATCCTTGTTAATTAGGTCCATGATGATGCACTCCATAGTCTTACATATTAGACTCATCAGGATAATGGGGCAATAATTCCAGGGTCTGTAGTTGTTCCCCCTTTATGGAGAGGGATGACTGTAGCAGTATGCCATTCGGTAGGGACAAAGCCTGAGGTGAGGCTGTGATTGAACATCACACACAGATGTGGTGCCAGTTCACTCTGTAGTTCATGTAGAACACATCCAGGGATATTGTCGGGTCCCATGGATGCTGTATTCATGGCCTTGGACAATGCAGCTTTAACCTGTGCTGCAGTAATGCTGAGTGCCTGGCATTCCTCCAGTATTGTGATTGGTCCTTTAGGGGGGAGAGAGGGGTAAAGTTTCCACTGAATCTGTCAGCCAGTATGTTGGCAATATCTGTTGGCTCAGTATAGGAGGTACCACTGTGCAATAACTCAGAGCAAATCTGGGTACTGCCTTGGAGATATTTATGTAACTATAGAAGGCGTTGTGGTTGTTTTTAGTCTCTGCCACAATTCTGCCTTCATAGCTGGCTTTAGAGGTTTTGATGAGGGATCTCAATTTTTTATTGAGGTTAATAAGGGAGTTTTTCCAGTCTTGGGACTTCATCTTTTCCTGCAACAGTTTCTTCTCTCTGTTGTAGAGTTTATTAATGGCAGGGGACCACCAGATTGGCTTCCTTTTTTGGAGGAGAGCATCTTGGTTCTGTTGGGTATGGCTAGTTCCATGCATTTATGTACATGTTCGTACAGTGCATTGGTGTATGATTTGGCAGTCATGCATCTGTTTTCCATTGACATGGGTCCCGTGAAGTTAGCCACCTCTGTTTTTAGGAGACAAAAGTCAGCTTTGGAGAAGCTTTTCATGGTGGTTACCTTTGTATTAGTGTGGTTGAGATGTGGATTTCCATGGTGATTAGTTTGTGGTCGGATCTAACCAGGGAGGAATTGACTACTGGTGTAGAGCAACGGTTGCCCATGCTAGTAATAACCAGGTCAAGGATGCCGCTTCCCCTAGTGGGGGTAAGAATGAGCTGGTCCAGGGATTGGAACTGATGAATTCCAGGAAGGCTTGGGCCAGTGCATGAGTAGTTTTCCCAGTTGATGGAGGGGTAGTTAAAGTCACCTAGTATGAGAGTGTTGGGTTGAACCCTAATAGTTTCCAGGGTGCTTAAGAATGTGGAGTGAGAGTCTTGGGACATGGTTGGGAACCTATAGTAGGCTATGACCTGAATCACTGTCTAACCCAATGTTAGTTGTACCTGAAGTATCTAAGATGCATTATGCTGGGCTACTAGCCTGGAGGTGTGCATATCCTTTATGAATATGGACACACCACCACCTTTAGAGTTATAGCCTGGTAGCATAGGTAGCACAGGGGTGCTTTCTGCTGCTTTAAACCAGGTCTCCATTACAGCATTAATGTCAATGTTCTCCAATTTGAGGAGTGCTTCAAGCAAGTGCATCTTGAGATTTAGACTTCTAGCGTTGAGCAGCATGATCTTTAGATTGCATTTATTTTTTAGCTGTTATTGTGGTAATTTGGTCTTTGGAACATCGCCTAAAAAAGGCACTATAGGGGTGGCAAGAGCCTTAACCAGTATCTGGAAACTCAGGGGTGGCAGATGCAGGCCATCTCTGGCAAAGCATCGAGGTTTGCAATCATGTCATCCCAAGCGGACAGATACTGGATCCCCTTAGAATGACACCAGAAACTTAGCCAATTGTTGAAGTCAATCATTTTCTGCTTGTACTGCTGTAGCATTCTGGGTGATGGTAGGATGCTGCTCAGCGCTAGGGTCATACCTGCCTGGGCCACATAATACAAGAGCTCCTCCATGTCTCTTTTCATGTATGTACAGGGAGGTGCATCTCAGGTCATTCACACCCACATGGACAGTGACAGAGTCATACTTGTACTTGTTGTGAAGTGACCTGAGTACATGTGTTATTTGGTGGATTCTGGTACCTAATAGACAGCTGACTGTTACCTTCTCCTTATTCAACCTAGTGAGAAGGACATCAGTGTGCCTCACTATCAGGTTAGGTATGATTAGTGTATTGGGCAAGTTGTTTTGCCTTAGGGGCTTAGGTTGAAGGGCATACTGTGTAGGTGAGCTATGTGTCTTGTGGTTTATGCTGTGTTGTAGTGGTACCATGCATTTCTGACTTGGAGGTCTTGGCTGTTTAGGTAGATTTCTATTGAGAGCCTCCACAAAGGTGGATGTGTGGTTTGTGTTTTTATGTGAGGGCTATGTGTTGCAAGTGGTGCATGTGTTGACCTTCTCCTCTTGACCAGCTATTCCGGTCTTGGCTTGAGAGTGCATGGCTTCCAATTTGGATATATAAGTGCATCTCTCATAAGTCTGAGCATTGGGAGGTAAGAGGAGAGAGTTGTCTGTTTATATGAGGCAGTTTCTACACTGCCTCAGAATGCCCAAGTTCACCAGGTTAATAGGAGAAAGCACAGGGAACTGACCTCTAGACATGCCAGGAGTTATGATCATTATTACTAAGTACTAGAGCGGTTTCCTTATATATTCCTTTTACAGGAAAAATGTCGCTCAAGGTGTCTGAGTCTGTACAGAGCACTGCCAAACACTTGAGGGGAAACTAAAATGTAGTCCCTGAAAATTTAAGGTTGAAGTATTTAGGCAGATAATGGTATATAGGTGAGGTGGCCCAGTCCATGGGCAGATATTGTATGTGGACATCACAGATATTTCAAACCAATAACAATAAAATGTGCTCACTAGGTTTGTTGATTCTGAAATACAGCCTTTTTCATATATGCAGTATGGTTGTATTCCATGCATGTGTGTTCTACTGTCACTGCAGTCTACTGTAACACTGTAAAAGTACTAGAATGCCAGAGGAATGTCCTGTAACTAGTATGGCTCAGTTCATAGTATACTTTCAGGTAATCTCCAGGGCAGTGTCAGTCACTCAGTAGTCAGCAGTGACTCAGTAGCTCAGTCAGTTAAATGCTTTTGTATGCAGTAAATTTTGCCACACACAGTCCTGGGTATGAATCCAGTGTTATGTAGCACTAAATGTTCAGTTTCAGTGGTGTAATCCTCACATTTTTCTCTCTCACCAGGAATACAACAAATATATGTGTGAGGTAGCCCAAAGTATGAGGAGATAATGTGTTTAGATTTCACAGAATGTTAACATCAATACCAAGAATGTGCTCAACAGTATTGTTGAGTCATAAATAAAGCTGAGTAATCCCAGTATGGCTGTATCCCTTGCATGTCTGTACTAAGTTGCTGCAGTCAATTATTACATTATTTGCAGATGTCCGCTACAGTCATAGCTATTGGGTTATACTCCCATGCCTGCCAACTAAGGTATGATGGCTGTCTAGTTTACTTGCTGTATACAAACATGCCTCTCAAGTGTCACAATTTCTCTTAATGCAATTAAAACTGCCTAATCCATCTGCCACACGATTATCAGATAAATTATTTCCTGGAATACAATGCATTACCAAATCTGTTTACAGAACACCTAGGTAGTTATATAAGTCCACATGATGTGAAACTGTTCTGTGTAGTCATGCACCTGCATTTGTTATTGCTTGGCCAACACTGACCCATGCTAATAGCTCGAGATGTATATACGTGCTACATCAGCAATAGAATTGTAGTCACTGTTCTCAAAACTGACACTACACACCTGTAGAGTATTTATTATCAGTGTTTTCAGGGATATAATCTGCCATGTCAGTAATGGAATGGTTTTCTCTCTCATCCCACCCCTTATCTTCATTTATTTATTACTGTTATTTATTATTATGATTTAATATTAACATATTTTGTTAAACTATCTATATTTTGGAAAAATGGGATTGATTATTGTTATTTTTTATTATGATTTAATCATAACATATTTTGTTAAACTAACTATATTTTGGAAAATGTGGTTGATTATTGATATGTTTCATTATGATGCAATATTAATATATTTGGCAAACTAACTGTTTTGTTGTCCCTATGGTTTACTTTATACTGGCATGCTGTTGCCATACTGACTGTTATGTTACTTAATGTTGTGTTGCACATAATATGCATTAATATCTATTTAGATGAATACATATGATGTTTGATTCTGTTAATACTAACAATGGTTTGGTTATTACTAACCGTAACTTATTACTATACCTCATTTGCCACAGCACATCAAGGTAGGCCGGTTCTGGCTGATCCTCCAACCTTGCCTCAACTGGCCTTGCCACCAGATCCCAGCACGTCTGGGACCCAGACTGGTTGTGCCCTCTCTGCTGGTCCTGCACTACCTGTGGCTTCAGGTAGTACCACCCCAGGGGACAGTGACAGGCCCCCCTCTGAGAGAGGTGGTGTAGGGGGAATTGCCACCTGAGTGGAGCTGTCTGTCTTGGTGTGCAGGAAAGTCCACAGTGGCTATGACTGCTGTCTATGCTGGATTGAGGGTATGTTGGCCATCCTGGTGGAGTAGCCTTGCCCTGGTGCCTAGCCTCCAGCACAGCCAGCCTTGGGGGCAGTGATGGAGCAGTGCCAACAGTCCCATGGGTGGAGATGTGAGCCATGCTGCTGCTGTCTGGAGGCACACGGGACTCGGATTCCACAATACCCTCCCTATCCAAGGTGTTCACCCACCTCATGTGTCACACATTGCCCCTGTCTGCTGTCTTGTCTATCTTGTCTGTTTGCAAATGCATCCTTACCTACCCAACTTACCTCCCCCACATGTACCTATGTCTCTTCCCCAACATTCCACTCTCAGCTTACAAAAAATGGGTACCTGTCCCCCCCAAAAAAATTGTCCCATACATAGCTCTCCATTTCACACATGTGTGCACTGGACACACATAATTCAGTCTAACTGGCTTGACAATGCAGTCATGTTGTCCTCACTCCTTTCTCTGGGGTTTGAGAATCCAAATTCATCTACAAATTCTGTCAAAGTGCACACTTGTTGCTGTACAATAAATGGATAGCTATAGTTCTTTCCTATGCCCATCCTGCACATCCCTCCCTGCCTTTCAATATGTTTTCTCTCTGCTTTTCCTATTTCATCACATTCCTATCTCCCCTTTATTCTTTTCTTTATATTTTATAGCATGCCGCTGCACAACACAGCTTTACACAGCTTTGTTAAGCTCAGCTAAATAGAGATATAATGACTTATATGTGTTTCTAACCCTGTTAGACACATGTACAAAAAAACTCTTCTGCCATGTTTCGAACCAGAGCCCATTACACCTGCAGCGCACTCCATTAACCCACCATGCCACATAACTCTTAATTAAGACAGATGGTTTAAACAAAACATAGTAATTGTCAATTACAGTCATTAGGTGTGTTTCAGCAGAGCTGTGCATTGAGCTGCACTGCGCAAACTGGAAAAAAAAGTAATGGAAAAATGGGAATGTACCTTGGACTCTGGTACAATAGTACACCACTAGACAGCCAAAGATGTCATAATGGATGTAACTGATGCCTGTCATAGAAGGTCAATGCTCCCTTTTATCATCAACATGTAGAAAGTCACCTGCTAAGGCATTCATGGCAAAATACATATTCAACTTGGACTCTGGTACAGAAATACATCCATATAAAGCCATGCACAAACTGATGGCTGTAACGAATGTTTGTCACAGCCTGTATGTGTGCACATATATCTTGCAAATGCACCTGCTGTAGCAGTGACTCAGAAGCTCAGTCTGTTAAATGCTTTGCATGCAGTACATTTTGCCACACCCAGTCCTGGGTTCAAATTCAATGTTGTGTTGCATTTCAATTACATTATTGTGAAGGCAGCAATTAATGAATGACTTGTACACTCATTATCCACACAAGGCATTGCAAATTAAATAACTGCTTTTCAGTGCTATAAGTCATGGGCCTGCAGGTAGGGACACACTTCACATATCCATATAGGATTACTATATGTCACTTAGTACTCTGTTACTGACACAGTTGCCTAACATACGTACCTTAAACACATGCTGTAATTGGAGTGTAAAGGATACCCTCACCCTGGCTCTGCCTCTGCAACAAGGCTGACAGAGATACACCTACAGCTTGCTGTCCTTGAAAGTGTTCACACTCTCTGCCTATGTCTATTACCTGCAGCAGTAGTTGCAGCCTGTGGTACACACAGCTCTATGGAAAGGCTTCTGCTACAGATATACCCTTTGTGGCAATGTAGTCTCCTCACCAGGTAATGTCCATCTCAAAGGCTAAGAAAGGGGCACGGTTCTACTTGAAGGCCTTATATATTGCACAGTGGTTGCATGTCATTAGCTAATGATAGTGCAACTCAGCTGTTTTGGATGCAGTTAGCATATCAGAGTCATAGACTGGTTTAAAGGCAATTACCTGCTAATGATAAACTTATTAAAATGCAAGCAGATGACTATGGGCAAACATTCTGTATGAGAGTTTCCTCACACAGAGCACACCTTGCAGAATCTGTCATGGCACACAGGGAACTACCTCAGTAATACTATATCTGCTGTAGCGACACACATAGTATGTTGTCACAATGTGGGGTATGAAATGTTTGAGCAAGCAGTGGATAGTGCAAGCCATTTTATTCTTGCTGTAATTGTACATAGTGGACAGGCATGTGTT
Source organism: Protopterus annectens (assembly GCF_019279795.1). Lineage (NCBI taxonomy): Eukaryota > Metazoa > Chordata > Ceratodontiformes > Protopteridae > Protopterus > Protopterus annectens. The sequence goes on along the minus strand of NC_056740.1, from coordinate 493,530,183 downwards.
TGATCCTGTAATGTGTTTCCATTTTGGTGTGTTTTAGGACTAATGTATTGCAGACAGCATGCCCCCTTCTCAGATGCAGAGAACGAACTAATACTTCAAGGACTATAGCAGCATCATCACATCCTCCTATCCAAGGGGAGGCATAACATGGAACAGCGGGCTGCATTGTGGACAGACCTTGTCCTGGATGTGAATGAGACTGGCCACCAGGACAGGACATATGAGCAGGTTCAATACCTTGTTACAGACATGGTAAATGCTGCACGATGAAGGCAGCTGATGTAGCCAGGAATGATGCCATCACTGGTGGAGAACCTGCAATGGAACAACCACTCACTGCCACTGAGGAATTCCTGGTGAACCTGGGTACACACAAAATCTCCCAGGCATACATCATACCATACATCATGGAGGTGGGTGCCACAGTGTCCACAGCAGAGGAGCATGCAGGTAAACCTAATGTAATCACCATTGTAATACTGATGAATCATTCTGTCAGGCTGTACATACCTCTATGTGGGTATCAGGTCTATGTGCTGTGGGGGGGGGGGTTAAGCTCAACTGCACACTCATACTCAGAATGTCACCAATACATCAAGTAACACAGTAGCTACTTTACATGTGAGATATATGCAGGTATTACCCTGTTGTGCTACAACATGCGGTGGTACTGAAATTAACTCACCCTCACCTTTTTACAGGTTCATTGGGAGTTGTCCCAGGCCATGGTCCTGCTCCTGATAAGCTTGATGCTGTTTTGTTATGGAACATATATACGCTATTAAGGTTAAGGGCCCAGATAATTCCCTATGTATACTTAATGTTGTGTGCAACCAGAGTAAAATGTTTGTATGCTCCAGTCTGGAACAGTTACCAAAGTTCCTTAGAGGGGGTGATCACAGGAGTGTAGTGGAACAAGCAGAAACACTTTTGCAGTTATAGTTTAGAGTGAATACGTCTTCTGGTGTACAAGGCAATTTATCCAACATGTCTTGAAAAAAACCGAAAAGTAGATGGTACATACCTTAGGCATTGAAACTTGCATTTGTATATATTTGTTAAGATAGCTGTACTGGGTTTTATGTGCTGTTTTATCAGGTATAGTGTCAAATTGCATACCTGAAAGGTACATTGTACTGGTCAAACGTTGCGTGATTTACTTGACATGCTTGTTATAAAGGCATTGAGTTGAATGTGTATTTTGTTGTGAGGAAGTCGGTTGTGCATGAAAGTGGAGATGAGAAGATACGAGACTGGTAATGCAGTTATGGATCCTCATTATTATGACTCTTTGTGGATTTTCCATACATAATAGTGAAGGTAGTAATGTACTTCTTTCGTCTTGGTTTCCACAGGTGACCGGGGGAGGGTGGGATCTCTCGCCCAGACACCCTGATGTCAGTGTCTCTTCAGACTCTGATGATGATGGTGGCCACAGTGAGACACAGGTGGGGTTGTTGGGGGCTGAATCTGTCCCAGAGGTTGACATCCCTCTTCTGCCCCATTGTCACTGCACACAGTCAGTATGTCTAGACATTCCCAGTCCCCAGAGGCCTCAAATATTTGACAGTCAGAGGGTGGAGACATTGAACAGACTAGTGTGGCAACTATGGCTTCAGTGAGAGTAGATACTGGCCATAGCCAGAGAGTTGGCGAGGTCCCACATAGGTGGATTAACAGGGGTGCTCATAGGGAGGAATGCTGTCCATCCACTACCTGTTGCAGGTGTCACATCACGGGTGACTGGGTGCATGTTTCGGACCATCATGGAGGCTCAGGCACATTCTGAATGGAATACCAGATGTATGCTTAGGGTTATGGATGCAGCATAGTCTGACATCTGTGGCTGCCTCCACCACATTGGGGCCACCATGGATCAGTTTACTAATGCACTGGACAGATGGTGGACTGAGACAGTGTCTGTCTTGGACTACACATTGTCTGTGCTGGAACATCTGGTTGGAGTTGGGCGTCAGACCTATGGACATAGGTCAGCAACACCATCTGCTGAGAGTACATGCGGCTGTGCATAGTTACACTCCCATAGTGATGGTACACCCAGTGCTACAGAGAGGAGTGTCCTGTCCACACCATTATGTGGCAGGCCATGGGCATGTGGTCATAGGCAGTCCCATGGGGGACACGGACCCAGTTGCCAGCAGTCACCATCAGGTACTAGCACCGTGTCTGACCTTGGGCATGGTTTTGCCAGTGCAGCTCCTGGCAGAGCCAGTTTCCATGTTCATGGCCAGAGATGGTGAACTGTCAACTTTACCATGCATGGTCCAAAGCTGTCTAACATACACATGTGTAGGGCTAGCACAGAACTTAACTGTCTACATGCACACACTCACACACCACTGTCATATGCAGGTCTCCTACAGACACACACAGCACCTCTCCATGGTCCATCCAACCTGTTCCCCTTCCTGACTAACACACATCCTGTCAACCATTTGAGATATCCTAGGCCTCCAGTACCCCCATGCATCACCCTGTGCAAGTTATAACGGTACAACATCCCTGTCATCCTTCCCATCAATACAAGGGAATGAAGCTATGTGTCTGATGCACAAGGTGACTATATTACTTGACATGTACTTGTGTAATGCAGTATTGTTTTGCCATGCCACTTCTAGTAGTCAACAACATACACTGTATGCTGGCATGTGTCACGAGTATGCAACATACTTTTGTGGACCTTATGTTGTATGATGTTGCACTGGTGGTACTGTTGCACAATGACAGGTATGTCATGGATCTGTATATGTTTCTGTTCCAGGAGTCTGACAAGACAACCTATGGGCATATGGTGGCAGTGAAGCAGCACAGCATGGCATGGCAGCACAGGAGTAATATGACTTCAGCAAGATATAGTAGTATACATACTTGGATCCATAGGTTCATATCTGTATGACAGTCTACCAAGGACAATGGCGGCGGTCAGTTTACTCATGCATTCATAATTTGTGATAAGGTCTGCTACAGGGCATGGTGTGACCTTGCTGGAGTGCATATACTGCCTATCTGTAGGGAGCATAGTAGATGGATGACTCACTGTAAGGACATTAATTTACTATGTGATGTTAGTACTACATGCTTCTGGAGACATTTGTCTAGCAGACATAAACACACCCTTGAAACAAACCCTACCTAATGGTACACAGAGCACCTCAGTGTATCTTGGCACATGCTATCTGTTTGACTGGCTGGGTGGCCATCGTCTCAACACATGACATCTGCCTGAGTCCCTCTTGGACTGGAGCAATATGTACTGGTCCTGTACTGATGGGTATACAGATGTCTCTGATTGTGAGGGATGTATGGCCATTATGCTACTTAAGTTCACATGCCCTACGGCTCCATAACATGATATATACTGCTGTAACATCCTCACACACAAACATGGCCACATTCAGACTAGCATCACTTCCACTCACTGCATACAAGACATGCCAAGGCACACACATACTGCAAGTTGGCTGCATGTAGATTAGAACACTTACCTATTTATTGGTACACACTACAAATCACAGCACCTGATGCATGCAACATGACTCATGTCTGCTAGTTCTATCAGTTTAGAACATACAATGCTTGTTTGTATCAGCAAGCCTTGTTGTGGTCAGTCATTTAGGGGGCCACATCACCCCCTACACTAACTCTAAGTTACAAAGGTTATCATGCATATGCTATATGGATATACACGTGCACCTTGTTGTGCAAAGTGAGACTAGAACCCCTACCTATCTAAGCTTATACACTATATATCACAGTACTTATCACATAGGCCATGGCTTACATCTGATGCTACATTCTTAGCTGGTAGTCTTAAGGTGGCTGACATCATCAGGCCTTGTAGATGAGGGCAATGTGAAAGCCAGCAGCAAGTTACAGGCCCAAAATGTGGATAACCATTGCTGATGGCTAGACCATGACAGTATGTCTGTTGTATTGCAGGGATGTATATATATATATATATATATATATATATATATATATATATATATATATATATATATATATATATATATATACACACACACACACACACACACACACACACACACACACACACCCTCACACAGAGCAAGTGGGCTGCAATGAAATTAGAACCCCTACCTATCTAGGCTTATATACTATAGATCACAGTGCTTTTAGCATGCACCACAGGTTAAGTCTGTTGTATATGTGATTGCAGGCACAGCATTTGTGCATTACACAAACTAGGCCTGTGTTGAACAGCATCTGTGGCTTGCAGAGTGATACTGATTCATACAGCTATCTCCATCTAGTATCCTAGCAGTGAGATAACTGTTGTTATCCTAGCTATGTGTGTACAGTTACCAGTATGGCCATATGTGGCTGCATGCAGTCAGATAGGTGACATTGTGGGCATGGACAATGTACCCTTTCCATACGTGCATTGACACCATTATACATTGCACCACCTTGTGTTTGTCTATGTGGTGACATCCAGCAGAAATAGGGGTCTGTAGGTAAGTGGATTATGCACTGTTGCACCCTTAGTTTGGATCCTTTGAGCAACATTATGGCTGTGTGATAGTGCAGTTTACTCACCATTATTAGGGTATGTGGGAGAATACAGATATCCACATGCATACTTCTGTATGTAACAGGGATGTATATATAAATGTAGCTGTGTGTGCATGATATGTAAATGTGTTATGAAGATATATGGGGGAGTCTATGTATCATTTTAATATATATAGCTATATATATATATATATATATATATATATATATATATATATATATATATATATATATATATCAGTACATATCTATTTTACACTACATAGCGACAGATATACTATGTATGTGAGAGAGAGAGAGAGATACTGACAGACAGATATGTATATGTATATGTCTGTATGTATAGACATTTATGCATAACAGGTCATTTCAATGAATGGCTAACAAAAGTGCGCTCATTTTTATTAAGTGTACAGGCATGCCCAGTGGGACTGTCAGTACTTATAATGTGACTCAATGCCACACCTACCTGTATTCCAGCCCTGGATTTTGTATGTTACAGACATTAACATCCGGTCCTGTTTCTGCAGTACTGCACTTCACTCAAAATGTCCATAAGATTCCCCAGCTGTCTGCTGTACTAAATACGTGATTGAGGTTGGTAATATTACACCACCAACAGACTGACAGTCTGCATACCTCTCAACTGTCCTGATTTTCACAGACTGTCAAGAGTTTTGCCTCATATGTTTGTGAGGGATGTATTGAATGTTGACATTAATACGTTCTACTAACTACAGATAAACAATTGTGTGTCAGACTTTATAGCCATCAGAAAATATGTACTACTGCAACACCTTTAATTCCAGCAACTGTCTAGGTTTATGTGAAAAATATTTAAACTCTGCCCCTATGTTTGGGCCTCTGCCCCCCCAATCTTTCTGGCTTTTTCCAGATTTTTTGCACTAAGAGATTGGGAGTTATGACATTCTGTGAAAACACCAACATACAACTATCTCACATGCAAAAGATGTGAGTAATCCCAGAGTAGAACCATCAACACCATCACCCATGCTAGCTTCCTTAGGCCACTGAGCCACTCAGATTGCTAGACAGAGAAGGGTCATTCCATTCCACAATCAACAGCATGCATATGTACATTATTATCCTGCATGAAGAAAGACATACAACGTGTGAGCGATATCTATGTTACAGCCCTGAGATTGCTTTGTCCACTGATATACCAGAGCTGATTTTCTGTTAAAGCAGTTATATGGGTACACTGCTGTGTTGGGGTTGGGGGAACAACAGCACATGATCAGCTTGGGTAGACAGTTGTCCACATATCATGTGTGGCCACTGTTTAACATATCCCTTGTCTGATGTCATGAATATTCCAACCATGAAGCCTAGTGAAAATTAAGGAACACATACTGGGTGTCAGTTGTCCCATGTGGATATTAACTCTGACCAAACAGCCCACTATATTTCCTTGCATAACAGCAGCAGATCCATACATACAATACCTTATTATTAATCCTTGCAATTGCTGTGTAGGTTAGTGACTTACCTTGAGAATGTAGCAGTTGACAGAACTGTAGTTCAGGGCTGACTCTGTGTGATGCAAGTATTACACAGCCAATACATGGAGAGGTACAGGTTGTGTTGGTTGCCTGGCATCAGCTATTTTAATATATGTATGCGAGTAGGAATAGGTGTTAATCCCTAGGGCCCTAGGTTGTCAGTGAATGTGCTATGCGTTGCCTTTTTGCTAATGCCAGGGCATACTGAGCACACTTACGTCTGCCTAGAGGGGCATCATAAGGGGGGGGTCCTCCTCCGAGTCTTCCTGTGAGTGTGGCTGTGGTGACCTAGGTACTGGTGGAGGGCTGTTGATCTTTTCCCTATGCTGATCCTGCGGCAACTGTTTCCACAGGATCATATTGTGTAGCATGGCACATACTCTGAACATATGTGCACATGTGGCTGGAGACTGGTACAGGGCTCCATCAGATATATCAAGGCACCGGAACCATGACATCAGCAACCCAAACACATGCTCTGTGATGTTCCTGGTTTGTACATGTGCCTCATTCCCCACTAAATGGCCATGTGAGATATCCCCCCTAGAAAACATCTGGTACAGCTATAATGGGTGCCAGATATGGGAGTCGTGATAGCTGCCAGGGCTGCCAGCACACACATTCATGATAATACCCTGAGCATTGCACACAACCTGTGAGTTGATGGATTGGTACCCTTTGCGGTTGACATAGATTCTACCCTCCTGACCGGGTGGTGCCTTGATGTGCACATGAGTGCAATCTATGGCATCCAGTACCTCAAGGTACTGTGCTACACAGTAGACATGTTGCAAATTGCTGGCCCGTACCTAAGGGGTGAGAGGAAAAATATGTACTCACTGGCATGTGGTTTCATGGCATCCAGGAACTGGTGGAGTACACTGGATGCTGATACCTGTGAGACTACCATTATGTCCCCATTTGGTGTTTGAAAAATACTTGTAGCTAGTATCCTAAGGGCTACACCTACATTTGTTTCCACTGGGATAGGTTCCCATCTGTTGGCTGGGGGCCTGAGTTGAGGGCAGCAGAGCTCGGTGAGTTCTTGTAGTATGTCCCTATCCACCCTGTAGTGCTCTACAATCTGCAACTCATGTAGCTCCTGGAAGGTTACCCTGGGCCTGAACACTCTTCGCCTTCTCAGTCTAGGCCCATTTTCAGCAGCAGTAGCAGCAGTGACTTCAGCATATAGCATATACAGATGCAGCAGACCTGCAGCAGCCCCTATCATTCTCTCACTTAGAATTTCCAAGTTTGTACTCCAATGGTGCAGAGTATGGGGACAGAACACAATGTAGGGTGTATGCATACTTTATAGTGCTCTGCTGTAGGTGCTGACTGTGTGATTGGCTACCTATGATGCATTGCACTTGCCTAGTATATCATTAACATAATTTACTGGCCCTAGTTTAAGTTAAGCAAGGATCAACAGTAATTAATACATCATTGGCCTTTTTGATACTCTTAGGTACTGTGGTCCTCTGTGCAAACTCATGCCCCATAGGTAAACACTGCTTAGCAGTCAGTGCACACCCCATCAAACTTGCATGTTCAGCATGGTGGCCTGCCAATCAAACAAGAACAGCTATGCTCCAAGCTCAGAAGTTAGTGGACACACCCTCTCCTGATGTCAGCTACCTCCTCGGTGGACACCAATATGATTCTCTGCCTACATGGAGGGGATCTGTAGACACGATTGCCCCATTATACTATTCAGTAACTCCACCTTATTTGCATAGGGATCTGTGCTCACAACCTGGATACTACACACTTCCCATCTCTTTCACATTAGCAACAGTACCAATGCTCCATGGTAGATACTGCATGCAGGGTCCTGTAATACATTTATGTCTCATTATATTAATATTTGATTTTTCCACTATTTTTTTTTTATAAAGCATGTTTGTGCTCTGTGACACACTGTGCAAACATGCCAGGATTATTTAAAAAAAATTATTTTTAACATATTTACTGCAACTTTTGAAACACATGGAGGATAGTTTTGCTCATATCTGTGTGTGCTTTGCCATTTCTGTCTATCTACCTACATTTTTGCAGCCCCTTTTGTCTGTCCAAAGTCCTGTACATAAAATTTTCCATGTACACTACAGACAATGACATGGGGTCTGCAGGGCTGCCTATATGCTTGCTGGATCACTCTACCTGCCTCATTTTCATTAGATTCACATGCTTATGAGGTGCTTTGCATGCCATGGATGTTTCATTGTTGGCGCGCTTGTGCGAGCCACTCAGCAGCGCTTACTGAATCTAAACATGTTCCTGGCTGTATTAGCAGTGGGGTACGATGCCTACATGGAAAAAAAATATGTAGACTTTATTAAATTCCCCACATGGTTTTGGGTATTGGCATAATGCTTAAGGTGTTTACTTCACCAAAGCAACCAGGCTCGCTGTAAACACCAGGATGACCAAAATTCACATATAAAGGTTTATTGATTAAGAACTTTCATGTCCTGCACCAAAGACTTCATCAGAATAACAAAATCCATGGATAATCCCTCTTAAATAAAACTAAAACCAACCCTATAGTAGTAAAAAATCGTCACAATAAATCACCAATCCAGTCTTAAAATGACAAGATAAATACACAGTAAGACAAGTTAGGTTACACAGGGTAACAGCAAAGCAAAATGTGTTCAAATATACAAGATAAAAATGCAAAATATCACATATAAAAATTGGTTTGAATATATTGCCCTCAAATAAATACATTTGAAAAAATATATGTGTAACTTCACTGAAAAGTAAAAAATACAAAATAAACATATTTTTCAATATTCTAATGCTTTCAACTTGAGGGCTGGAATAATGGACAAATAATCATTTAAACCCAATGGTGCTCCTGCATGTAAATGCAATTGCCCCTCAACTCACAGTATTCCAATTTTAACCCCCAGTCACCCCCTCTTTCATGGGGAATAACCTGTTTCAAAACCCACAATCTAAAATCAGCCCCTTTACATGCCTGACCATATTTGTATAAAGCATTGGATTCTTTTCTATGATTAATTTTATATAAGTGTTCATAAATCCTCTGCTTTAAACTACATTCTGTCTTACTCACATAATACGAGAAGCAAGAAACACAATATGCTAAATAAACCACTCCCCTGGAGAAACAGTTATAGTAAACAGCAGGAGTTAGTTTAATATCAGACCCAAGAAGGGACAACTGTCCAGTGTTGGCAATAAAATGACATTGTGGGCATCTCCCACATTTAAATATGCCATATTTTGATCTATCAATAGCCCTTCCAGAGAGGTCTGTGCCATTTTCAAATATGTTCTTTAAATTGCGACTTCTCCTATAAATAAATTTTAATGGTTTCTCAAACACTTTCAAATTGTTGGGCATGGATGCAAACATGTACCAGTATTTACAAAAAATATTTCTAATTTCCTGGGTGTCCTGATTGTACACAAGCACTAGGTAGGGTCTCAATTTGCAATGTTCCTTCTGGGTCACAATCCCCCACCATCCTGAGAAGTGTAGTTACTTATGTGGGGTACATAGAAATGAATCCAATGCTTTATACAAACAGAGCCAGGCACATAAAACGGCTGATTTTAGATCTTAGGTGTTGGAACAGGTTATACCCCATGAAAAAGAGGGTGTCCGAGGGTTAAAATTGGAATACTGTGAGTTAAGCTGGCAATTGCATTTCTGTGCAGGAGCACCACCAGGTTGAAATGATTATTTGTCCATTTTCCAGCCCTCGAGTTGAAAGCATTAGAATATTGAAAAATAAGTTACAAATTTGTTTTATATGTTTTACTTTTTAGTAGAGTTACACATACATTTTTTCAAATGTATTTATTTGTGGGCAATATATTCAATCCAAATGTTTTTATATGTGGTATTTTGCATTTTTTCTTGTTTATTTTAACTCATTTTGCTTTGCTGTTACCCTGTGCAACGTATCTTGTCTTACTGTGTACCTATCTTATCTTGTTGTCCCTGTGAAACGTATCTTGTCTTACTGTGTACCTATCTTATCTTGTTGTCCCTGTGAAACATATCTTGTCTTACTGTGTACCTATCTTATCTTGTTGTCCCTGTGAAACGTATCTTGTCTTACTGTGTACCTATCTTATCTTCTTGTCCCTGTGAAATGTATCTTGTCTTACTGGGTACCTATCTTATCTTGTTGTCCCTATGAAACGTATCTTGTCTTACTGTGTACCTATCTTATCTTGTTGTCCCTGTGAAACGTATCTTGTCTTACTGTGTACCTATCTTATCTTGTTGTCCCTGTGAAACATATCTTGTCTTACTGTGTACCTATCTTATCTTGTTGTCCCTGTGAAACGTATCTTGTCTTACTGTGTACCTATCTTATCTTGTTGTCCCTGTGAAACGTATCTTGTCTTACTGTGTACCTATCTTATCTTGTTGTCCCTGTGAAACGTATCTTGTCTTACTGTGTACCTATCTTATCTTGTTGTCCCTGTGAAACGTATCTTGTCTTACTGTGTACCTATCTTATCTTGTTGTCCCTGTGAAACGTATCTTGTCTTACTGTGTACCTATCTTAACTTGTTGTCCCTGTGAAACGCATCTTGTCTTACTGTGTACCTATCTTATCTTGTTGTCCCTTTTTAATTTTTCCAAGTCTTTTGGACTTCTAATACCATGACGGGAATGGACCCTATTCCTAAGTCAAAGCACGATTAAAGTTCATGAAATTAGCATTGTTTCACTCTTTGATGTCAGCCAAAAGTGCTCTCTGCAGCACCCGCAATGTGCCCAGTAATGACTCCTTCTACAATTCGTACGGGGTTACATGGGTTGATAACATATCTAAATATGATTGGAAATTCTTTTTTATAAAACCCGTTGCTCCTACTACTATTGGAACTGTCTGGGTATCTTTCTTCCACATTGCTCTCATTTCTGCCTGCAGATCCAGGTATTTTATGACTTTGTGTCTCTCTGTACGCAAGACACTATAGTCACTGGGTGTGGCGATTTCAATGATCAATGCTACTTTTGTCTTCTTTTCTTGGACCACTATATACAGTTTTCTAGCATCTGTCTTTTGAACTGTTGGTAATGGGGGATCCCATGTGATATAAACTTCATCATTTTCGATGATGCTTTGTGGCTCATGTTTTCAGTGTTTTTCAGCCACTTCGATACCATACTGTTTGCACAATCCCCAGTGCAACAGTCTCGCCACATTATTATCTCTTTCAGTATACAGTCCTTTTGCCATTAGTGTTTTGCAACCAGCAACAAGGTGTGTGACTGTTTCCAATTTGGTTTTACAAAACCTACATTTGTCTGTTTCTCGCACATGTTCAATGTAATTTGTAAACCAGCGTGTACATGGCCTACTTTCTTGGGCTGCCAATAGTAACCTTTCATTTCTTGGTTTGAATTACCCTGTCCATAACCATTCCTGCATTCGTTCTTGAACAACATGAGGCTCTTACAGAAGTTTTCTATACTTCAACTATATTTATGTTTTTTCCACATTTCTTGCCTTCTCATCTGGTCCTTCACCTAATATTCTTTCTTTTGTTTTTTGGCACAATCAGTTGCTGCCTGGTTTTTATCTACTTCTGGTTTGATTTCCATTTCTGCTTGACGTCGATATGCTACTGCTAAATTAAGCAGAGATGTCATCTTAGATTTATTCTCCTCATGTTTCAAAACTTTCACTACATCTGGATCTTGTGAAGTCAGTAGATATGTGTGGAGTCCCATGATTGCAGATCTATACATGTAATCAATTTCAAGGAGGCCCATCCATCCTTCGAAACACGGAATATATAATCTTGGTAAACACTGATTTTTATAAATCATTTGGTGAGCATGAAGCATCCTTATCTAATCTATCCAACACTTTTTGGGGCCAGTCAATCACTCTAAAACTGTACATTAGGACAGGAAGAGCAAATTGATTTATAGCTTGGATCTTGTTCCTAGATGTCAATGTAGTTCTCAGGATTAATTTAAGTCTTCTAAAGTATTTCTTACTGAGTTTTATTCACATTTGTTCATGTTTTATTGCTGATCCTTCATCAATTCCCAAGTATTTATACCCTCCCTCTTGCTCAACTTCTTTTATATGGGCCATTATAAACTCTGAATTCCCCCTCCCTAAATATCAGCCTCTACAACTACAGCCAATTAATACGCTCCTACCAGGCCAAACAAAGGTGGAACCACTGGTACCATCACTGACTGGATCCTAGTGTCTCATCCTAACCTTATCTCAGATACTGGCACTTTTCCTCACTCTCTCAGTGACCACCTGCCTGCATTTGCTGACAGTCACTAGTCTCCCCCTCAAAAGCTACACCACTATGTACAATCTTGGTACCTCTCCAATTTCAACCCAAAAATATTCACAGACTGCCTAAAAGTAACAGATTGGTCACGTTTAAAAAACTTGCCTCTCGACAATGCTATTGATTACTTTAATAAAACCTTCCTGAACCTTCTTAACAACATTGCTCCATTAAAAACTAAAAGCATTAAAACTTCATACTCCCCTTGGTTAACCAAAGAAACCAAACAAATCATGCACCTAAGAGACAAAAAGTGGAAACTTTACCATAAAAATAAATTACCTCATATCCTAACAGAAGTTAAACAACTCCTTAACACTGTAAAAAAGCTAATAATCTGAGACTGAAAACCATACTACAGTAAACTTCAAACAGAAAACTTGTCCAACCCAAGAAACTTCTGGGACTCTATCTCCTCCCTTCTCCACCCAGGCAATAAGGATAATCCAGCCCATAACCTAAACCTCACTGATCTAGAAAATGCCTCTAACTTCAATACCTCCTTCATAGAATCCATAGCTAAAGTTACTACCAGCTTCTCTCACTACTCTCAACTTCCTCTCCAAACCACCCCCTCTACATCTCCACACAATCTAACTACCCCTACTCCTATGTTTAGCTTCTCTCCTGTCTCTATAAGCAAAATAAAGAAGCTCCTCCTAAAACATGCTCCTGTGCCCCAGAAAACCTACCCACAACTTTCCTCAAACTGTCTGCAGACAGCATCGCCGATCCCATCTCTATCTTAATAAACAGATCCATACTAGAATCATATGTCCCCTCACTATGGAGACATGCCTTTATCATTCCACACCATAAAGAAGGCAGAAACACTGGCACTTCTAATTTTTGGCCCATAGCCATCCTTTCCCCCCTATCAAAAATCATGGAGAAATGTATTCAATCCAAATGATGTCCTATCTGACCCAAAATAACCTACTAACCCCTACACAACATGGTTTCCATCTTGGACATAGTACCATCACTGCCCTCCTCTCCTTTCTAGACTCCATAAACTTGCTCGCGACTCAGGCAAAATAGTCTCTACTCTGTTCCTTGACCTCTCCAAAGCCTTTGATACTGTTTCTCACCCCTTACTGTCATCCCAATTCTCCTCTCTCAATCTCTCCTCTCTTACCATCGCCTGGTTCACCAGCTACCTCTCTGAAAGACAGCAAGCCGCCAAATGGAAAACCTCACTCTTCTCCTTTCTACACACCCCTACCAGAGTTCCCCAGTGCTCCGTCCTAGGCCCCCTCCTCTTTAACATCTTCATTAATAACTTCCACCAGTCTCTCTCCAATGCCACACTAATTCAATATGATGACAATTCGACCATTATTTGTACAGTAGACACCCCCCAGGCCTACTTCTCAAAACCCAGTTAGCCTTCTCTAATACTGAATCATGGATGAATAGTAATCATCTTGCCTTAAATGCCAATAAAATAAAGTTAATGATCTTCTCCCCATCCAGAAATACCAATATAGACAAAAACTCTTTTACAGTGACTGCTCAGAATAACAGCCCCATAGAAATAGTATCGCATACCAAACTGCTCGGTGTCACAATTGATGAAAATCTAAAATCTGACATCCATATCCAAACTAACATAAAAAAAACTCACCAAAAACTAGGTCTCCTGTATAGACACAATTGTTACCTACCCTCTCCACCAGACACACCCTTACCTCTACTTACCTTCTTCCCTCTCTTATGTACAGCGCCCCCCCCCCCCCATTCACTAATCTTCAGTTAGGCTTACAGGCCATGTTGGAAGCCTGTTAAATCTCCAAATTTGCCATCATCTCCAGAAACTCATCACATCACTCTCACTCTCTCTCTCCACTCCCTGAAGTGGCTTGAACTTCCTAACTACCTCAAATTCCTTAAACTCACTACTGTTCACAAGCTCATATTCAAACCCCCTGGTTGTCCTTCTCTGTCCACCTCTTTGACTCCCTACATTCCCAACTGCTCTCTTAGATCAGAAAACCACAATCTTCTAAACATATTTATGCCTCATTGACAGCCTGGCAACCTATTATTATCCTGTTCCCTAGCTAAACTCTGGAATTCTCTTCCTACCACCCTTCGAAATACTCAGAGCCACTCAAACTTCAAAACTCTTCTCCAATCTCACCTCCTTTCAAAGTTTGAATGTTCCTGTACTCCTGCCACATAAAATCTTTAACACCATCTCCCATGCACTATATACCTGAGCCATCTATCACTGTGCTCTCTTACCCTTTGCCTCTACTTCCTTTCCTACCCTATACCTCATAAACCTTCCCCAACCCCCTCCCTTTCCTCCACTATATACCACTCCTTACCTCTCCCACCTCACCTTCTTTTCTCTGTCCTCTCCTCATATTTCTATCTTAAAAAAAAAACAAACTTGTTTTTATCTGTAATTAATGTTTTACTTACATGCTTTTTCATCTGGCATGCCTACACTTTTAATATGTTTAGACTATATGACTCTCTACTACTTTATTACTTTTTTATAACTATTGTATAATTGTTTATATCCTGTGGAGCTTTTCTTCCTGGGCCTCCACTGAAAACGGGCTTTTCCAGGCCTAGTGGACTATCCCGGTCATCAAACTGTAATAAATAAATAAATAAAATAAATATCACATTCTTGTCCCAAACTGATGTTTTCCTTGTGCTACAGCTTTCCTGCTTTAAAGGTTGCTTTTGCACATTAATCAATACCAAATGACATTCTTATATCATCTGAAAACGTTTTGACGACCTGCAGATGTGCTTTTCGTTCCTCATCTAATGAGCTATAAGTTTTAAATCATTGACAAAGAGAAGATGAGAAGTCATTAGAGTTTGTTGTTTTCTAGGAGCCAAATTGTAGCCATGGCCTAAGATGTTAAGTAAACAGCTTAATGGATTAATGGCAAGGCAGAATAGCAACGGTTACAGAGAGTCAACCTGGAATATCTCCCTTTGGATTTTTATCCCTGGGATAATAATCTGTCCTTTATCATGGCTTAATTGCAAAGTGGTCTGCCATTGTTTCATGGTTACTGCAATGTATTCAATCAGTGTCGGGTGTATCTTATACATTATTAAGCACTCTTTTATCCATGAATGTGGGAAACTATCAAATGCTTTTTTGTAGTCAATCCATGCCATACTTAGATTCTTCCCCCTTTTACAGTTCTCCACTATAACTTTATTTAACAACAAATGATTCTTTGTTCCATATGACTTTCTTTTATTGCCCTTATGTTCTACTGCCATAATTGAATTTTCTTCTGAAGGGCTATAAACTGTCGGCGTCAATTCCAGTGTATAGTTTATACGTCATCGGAAGACAAGTTATTGGTCTATAATTTTTAGGGTAGCTTGCAGGTTCACTCTTAAGTAAGAGCATTGTTTTGCCTGTTGTTAGCCAGTGTTGTGTCTGCTCAGGGTGCGCATATAAATAGTTCTTACTCATGGCTAAATCCTCATGCAAAGATGTTAATACTTTTAACCAAAAGTTAGGTACTTTGTCTGGGCCTGGAGTTTTCCAATTAGAGGCTTTTCTTAACTTTGTTTCAATCTCTCTGGCTTCTACTTCATGCCATTTCATACCCTGTACCTTTTAACCTCTTATTCTTTCTTTTACTTCTTCGATCCATTTAGCGTCTTTACGTTCCACAGGATCTTCATAGATACTTCTCCAAAATGTATCTACTTCCTCTTTTTTGGTAGTCTTTCAATTCCTTTTATCTTATTTCCTAATTCTCTATGAAACATTTTTGGGTCATCAATACATTGCTTATTTTGTACTTTTATTTTATATTTATTTCTGTATCTTCTAAGCTTTTCCACTTGTGCTGAAATTTTTAGTTTGTTATTTGCGATAGTGCATGATAGAGCGTGGACTGTTCTAATATTGCGCATTGCCTTTATCACATCTATCTTTCTTAGTATTTTTGTTGATCTGTTCCCTTTTCTATAGTCTTCTAAAAGTGACACTTCTTGTTTTAATTGCTTTATAGTTTTCTCTATTTGATGCTTCCATGATATTTGATTTCTCCCATTCCTTTCCCTCACTACCCTGTGATCTTGTGGTAGAACTTTATCAGTTATTAATTTAGCTGCACAGTAATATATCATGTTTACTTCTGTTATATCACATGGATCTCTAAGGACAGTCCTAATTATTAAATTTATTTGTTTTATCAGACTTCTTACGTTTTGGGTTTTATTGACCTTCTGTAGTCTATTTCTGTCATTGATCTTAATATATCTATCCATGTCCATTAAATCAAGAAACTCTTCTCTTAGCTCATTTTCTTCTAAATGGAGGGCACATACCTTGTTTTCCATTTCCTGCGGGCATTCTACAGAAAGTTCTATAGCATCTTCCAGTGGCACATTCTCTTCAATTTCATCCTATGCCATCCATTGCTCTGTCATATTGGAACTCACTGGCCTATCATTCCTCAACACTGACTGCATCAGAGTTTCCACAGTTTCCTGTTCCTTCACTTCCTATATAGCTTTTATACTGGTTTCCTGTGGAACGTTCCAAAATATCTTGATATGGCACCTGACCAGTTGCTCCCTGTTCCACTGGTTTCCCCTTAATTTGGATATCCATTGATCTATCATGTTGTGGTGCTTTTTGCATTTGATTTTCCACACTGAATCCTTCTCTTTGCAGCTGCTCCATAACCTCAATTACTATTTCTTTGACTTCTCCATTACTAATCTCTTTTTTTACTTTTCCTCTTAGTCTTCTTATTTTTTGTATTGTAAAGTTTTCCATGTCCGGATTCCTTTGCCTATATTTCTCTCAAATATCTTTGGTGCTGCCCTTTTTGTATTGGTTAGTTTTGTTTTCTCCTTTGCATAAATATTACACCATATTAAATCTCTTTTCCTTTCCCATGTCCATATTTCTTTTTACATCTCCTGATATTCTTGCTTTTCCTTATTCTGGGCACTCACTCCATCATGCTGTGATGTAGTCTGTGTTAGACCTTCTACATTAAATCCTTCACTTCACAGGCACTCCATAATTTCAGCTTTTATTTCTTTAACTTCTGCTTTACTAATCCTCTTTTCCACATAGCATCTTTATGAAATTATTTTTTTAATTGTGAAATTTTCCATATCTGGTTGCCTTTGCCTGTATTTCTCTTCAACTATCTTTGAGACTGCCTTTTTATTTTAGTTAACTTAGCTTTCTCCTTTGCATACATATTGCACCATATCAAATCTCTCTTTCTTTCCCATGTCCATATTTCTTTTTTATATTTTTCAAATATCTCTAGGTTTTGTTGTTTATATTTTTGCACTTCCTCAGATGCTTCTTTTTCTAAACAGATGAAAGTTTCTTGATCTATATACTTTTTTCAAGAATCTGCTGTATTAGTGAATGCAATTTTTTATTTGAAATTCTGATAGTTTTTCCTGTGGAAGTATTTTTCTTTCCTCTAATTTCTCTCTTAATCATTTTGTATATTTTGTGTCTGGAAATTCTGGGCTTTTTACATAATAGTAACAATACATAATTTCTTTTTTATCCTCAATAGTCCACTCTATCATCTTTATGGCTCTTATTTGTTGTCCCTTTAAGACTGGATTGATGATTTATTATGAAAATGTTTTACTGCCAATAGGGTTTGTTTTAGTTTTATTTAAGAGGGATTGATATTGGATTTTGTTATTTTGATGAAACCTCTGGTGCAGAAAATTAAAGCACTTAATCAATAAAACTTTATATGTTAATTTTTGATCGTGCTGGTGTTTGCAGCCAGCCTCGTTGCCTTGGTGATTTAGCACAGCTGTTTCTTGGGCTTGTCCATTTGTTGTGTTATTATAGTGTTTGCCTCACAAATGCAGGGTACAGGGTTTGATTTTCACCTTTGAGGGAAATTGCCTAGGCTTAAAATGGATGACAAGGGCAGCTAGCCTAGTATTTAGCTATGAACCTATAAGCTATGATCGTATGAACCTATGAATGTATGAACTTGAATAATTAATTTCTTTACGTGACAAAAACAAGATAAAGACATGTACATGAAACTAAATAGACAGTAAAAGCTCAGAAAAATGTTTGAAAATAATACACTGAAAATTTTTAGAACACAGTAAAAAAAGGAACATTTAAGTTGAAATCTAAGTGACTGAAGATATCCTGTTCCTTACTATTTCTAAATTTTTAATCCAAAATGCAATTTCAGAGTTCTTACAAGCAATGGTTCCACAGTCTGACTTCTGTCCCAAGAGGGTGCTCCAGACTAGCTCTTGCATTTTCAGATACCTTTTGTAATTTTTTTCTTGCACTCCTTTTTCTCCCAAGCAGCTGATTTCAGGGCCTCTCCTCAATCACCAGGCCTATCTACCCTTCTTGACTCCCCCAAGGCTTCCTCTGAATTAAATGGTAGCCTGACAAGGATATTAAAACATACTGGACCAGCGTTATGTTCCTGCCAAAGTGATAGTTTACCTATTATCTCCACCCTTTTAGAGTAACACTACAAGAATGGGGTGTGTAGCAAAGTAACCCACCACTCCAATTCCATTGTTTAGAGGGTATTGTACACAAGGCAACATGACAACTTATTAGAAAGCTGTCATTTATTCAGATGAATAATTCTAAATACATCCACTTCTTATAAATTAATTCATTTCAAAGGAATGATATTAATTAAACAATCACAGGGGCCATAATCACTCTAGACATGGATACCACTAAGTAGAAGTCCTTAAAAGTTCTCACCACCCTTGAAAAAGGACCACAAATGCGGCTGTATATGACCGCCCCGGTATAGACTTATGTCTACCCATCCAATCATAAAGTTCATCCTTAAATGCAGACAACGTAACACTGACCAGGAATATCTTGGGTGACAAAAGCTATACATACAGTACATCTTGTTTATTTGTTGGTGCAAATTTTGGTCCCAAGTTTAGGTGTTTGTATAGTGACTGAAATTATGAAGAAATAGAAGATCAAATAGGATTTGGTTTTCCCTGAATCAGTTGATTGTCTATCCTTGTGCAGAGGGATGACCATTGCAGTCTCCTGTTCATGTGGCATGAAGCTTGTGAGGAGGCTGTGGTTAAACAGTGACACCAGTGGCCCTGATAAGTCACATTTCATACCTTTTAAGAGGCATCCTGGGATATTAGTAGGGTCTATCACAGTTGTGTTCTCGGCCTTTAGGGATCGTATCTAAGACCTTCTACCTATCAAAAGTTGGAGGGATTATGTTCAATGGTATTCCTGGGGGACATATAAAGGCTTTTGCTTAGTGACTTCTGCTTGTTATATAGGGCTGTGAGAGACCCAGTTCTGCTTAACCTCTTACACCTTTGAAAAACTGATATTATCATCACTACTTATGCTAGGGGCAGAGATCTGGATTATAATATAAGCAGAACCTAGTAGTGTGAGAGATATCTCTTCTTAAGGATTCCCTACCTATGGAAAAATATCCCATTAAACATCAAAGTATCTCCGCAGATCTCTTTAGAAACAAACAGAATAAGTGCTTCAAGGGACTAAATCACAAAAAATATGCAAACCATCTCAAAGCCTTGTCCTTTGACTCTGTATCATACAGCCTACTAAGTGGTGACCTCTGCCTTGCATACAGGCCCTCAACAGACTTTATCCTGTCAGATCTATTACACATTCACAAGTTCACTGGTAGCCTGAAAACCTGGTAAAAGGCTCTCAGTCTCCTTTACAACATAAATAGAACATGTTGGAGGTACAGGTATTTATCACAGAGAATACATCTTCTATGTAAGTTTATTCCATTCCACATAAACAAAGTACTTCTCTTACACTATTCAAATGTAATTTGGATAAATGAATGGGAAACTGCAAATTTACCCTCTATTTACAATCACTTTTGGACCGCTCATGATGATACCATTGCCAGACAAAATCTCATCTCTGTAAGGAAAATGAGGTTGTAGGTCATGAGGTAAGCGAGATTGCTTTGATGGCCACCCTCGACCGATAAATTGGTTGAGCTTCTGAAGTATTAGATCTGAGGCTGTATGACTTCAAAGCTCATCAAAATGTGTGGAAAAAAAACTTCTCACTTCTATGACTTCAAAATCAAGTTGCTCATTTTCATGCTGTTCAGTGGTATTTCTGGGTGGTCTGGATGGCGTATCAGGAAGCTAAAGAAGTTTGAATTTCATGTAGACAAGATTGAAATTAAACTTTTGTAATTTCAACATCATGTGTTGCAATCTGGCTGGAGCTGTATGCGTAGGCTTTCTCAAAACAGTGACTAGTAGTTGGTTGTCAGTTTCAGTCTGGATAGGTCTACTATAAATATAATCATGGAACTTCGAACATGCAAGCACAATTGCCAAGAGCTCTTTCTCATTCTGGGCATACTGCATTTCAGTTTGGGTTAGAGTTCTAGATGTGTAGGCTACTGCTCTACCCTTTTGAAAAATGACTGCACCAAGACCAAATTTCAAAGCATCACAAGAAAGAGTAACTGGTTCGTGAACATAATTGTATCTGAGCATTGGCAAACTAGCAATTCTCTGTTTCAGGACTTCAAATGCTCTCTGGTGTTGTTCTAACCACAACCAAGATACATCTTTGTGTACCAACTCTCTGAGTGGTGATGAAAGTTGGCTCAAGTCTGGAACAAACTTGCCTAGATAGTTAACCATGCCAAGAAAACTTTGTAGGGCTTGAACATTGTCTGGAGCCGACATCTTGAGAAGTGCAGTTTGCTTGGAAGGATATGGTCGTAAGCCTGAACTGGTAAAGACATGACCGACATAAGTAACTTCACATAGCCTGAATTTGCACTTCTGAGGATTTAGCTTAAGATTCACTTCACGTGCTCTTTCCAGAACTTTCTTGAGGTTTCTGTCATGCTCAACTTCACTATTACCTGCTACTAGAATATCATCTACTATAATAGCACATGGATACCCAGAAAAAATGTGTTCCATGGCACGTCGTTGGAAGACTTCACTGACAGAATTTATCCCAAATCGCATTCTCAAAAATCAATACCTGACAAAAGGATTACTGAAAGTGGTTAGTAATGAAGATTTTTTGTCAAGCAAAATTTGCCAAAATGAACTCTTTGCATCCAAAACAGAAAAAAAACAGTGGCATTTGCCATAAGAGCAGCAACTTCTTTGACTGTACGCATTGGATGATGTGGTCTTTTCAGTGCTTTTCAAATCTTGTGGAACAATACATATTCTGATATCATCTGAGCTTTTTTTATGAGCTACTACCATGGAAGATACCCATTCAGTTGGTTCAGCAACTGGACAAATTACACCTTTCTGTACCACTTTAGCTCAGCTTTGACTCTGTTCTGCATAGCTACTGGAACTTTCCAGGTTGGTCTAACAACTAGGCTGACTTAGTCTAGCTTCATGAAGTACACAACTGGGAGTTTACCTAGTTTGTCTTCAAAAAGATCAGTATAGGTAGAGAAACTTGACTGGGCAAAATTAGAATAGTTGGGCTTTTAAGGTTACACGGTGGACTTCCTTTTTAAATGAAAGCAGTCCCATTTTCAAACTGCATCTCAGGCCTAATAATGACTGGATGTGCCTTTTGACCATGTAAAATTGCAAGTCATAGCTGTTCCCAGCAGCGTAACATGAAAGCACTAGTGAATCTTCAGTTTGAATTTCTGCACCACTATAAGCAACAAGCTTCTCACACTTTGCCAAATCAAGCTTCTTTGGAGCATGTACGCTAGCAAATGTTTCTGCTGACATAACATTGCACTTTGAACCTATGTCATCTTTGAGCTCTATGGGTATCCTAGTTATCCGAACAGTACAAAATACTTCATTCGTTGCCCAAAAATCTACTGCGTTGACAATTTCATTAAGTACAGACACACCATCAACATAAAAAGTAGGGTCACAGCTTTCTAATTGATCAACTTGTCTCTGAGAATGTTCTCTTTTTATAAAAGAATATGCCTCTTTGATTTACAAAATCTTTGGAAATTATTCCACTTTTTACATCTGTGGCATTGCTGACCAAAAGCTAAGCACTTTTCTCTTTTAGACATATGATTGCCACCACACTTATAACAGTGGACTATAAGGCTAGGTGACAGCCCATGCTTTGAGTTTGCTGACTCACCCTTGTGCTTCATTGGGACTGTGTACATTCTGGAATTTGCTAGAAAGCTATGGGGTTTACCAGGTTCTCCACTATAATTTTATTTAACAACAAATGATTCATTGTTCCATATGACTTTCTTTTATTGCCCTTATGTTCTACTGCCATAATTGAGTTTTCTTCTGAAGGACTATAAACTGTCGGCGTCAATTCCAGTGTATAGTTTATACTTCATCGGAAGACAAGTTATTGGTCTATAATTTTTAGGGTAGCTTGTAGGTTCACTCTTAAGTAAGAGCATTGTTTTGCCTGTTGTTAGCCAGTGTGGTGTCTGTTCAGGGTGCGCATATAAATAGTTCTTACTCATAGCTAAATCCTCATGCAAAGATGTTAATACTTTTAACCAAAAGTTAGGTACTTTGTCTGGGCCTGGAGTTTTCCAGTTAGAGGCTTTTCTTAACTTTGTTTCAATCTCTCTGGCTTCTACTTCATGCCATTTCATTCCCTGTACCTTTTAACCTCTTATTCTTTCTTTTACTTCTTCGATCCATTTAGCGTCTTTATGTTCCACAGGATCTTCATAGATACTTCTCCAAAATGTATCTACTTCCTCTTTTTTGGCAGTCTTTCAATTCCTTTTACCTTATTTCCTAATTCTCTATAAAACTTTTTTGGGTCATCAATAAATTGCTTATTTTGTACTTTTCTTTTATATGTATTTGCGTATCTTCTACGTTTTTCCACTTGTGCTGAAATTTTTAGTTTGTTATTTGCGATAGTGCATGATAGATCATGGACTGTTCTAATATTGCGCATTGCTTTTATCACATCTATATTTCTTAGTATTTTTGTTGATCTGTTCCGTCTTCTATAGTCTTCTAACAGTGACACTTCTTGTTTTAATTGCTTTATAGTTTTCTCTATTTGATACTCCCATGATGACATTTGATTTCTCCCCTTCCTTTCCCTCACTGACCTGTGATCTTGTGGTAGAACTTTTATCAGTTATTAATTTAGCTGCACAGTAATATATCGTGTTTACTTCTGTTATAACACATAGATCTCTAAGGACAGTCCTAATTATTACATTCATTTGTTTTATCAGACTTCTTACGTTTTGGGTTTTATTGACCTTCTGCAGTCTATTTCTGTCATTGATCTTAATATATCTATCCATGTCCATTAAATCAAGAAACTCTTCTCTTAGCTCATTTTCTTCCAAACTGAAGGCACATCCCTTGTTTTCCGATTCCTGCAAGCATTCTATAGAAAGTTCTATAGCATCTTCCTGTAGCACATTCTCTTCAATTTCATTCTGTGCCATCCGTTACTCTGTCATATGGGAACTCACTGGCCTATCACTCCTCAACATTGACAGCATCAGAGTTTCCATAGTTTCCTGTTCCTTTCCTTGCTGTCTAGCGTCAAGTGAGCTTTTATACTCGTTTCCTGTGGAACGCTCCAAAATATCTTGATATGGCACCTGGCCAGTTGCTCCCTGTTCCACTGGTTTCCCCTTAATTTGGATATCCATTGCTCTAGCCTGTTGTGGTGCATTTTGCATTTGATTTTCTATACTGAATCCTTCTCTTTGCAGCTGCTCCATAACCTCAATTTCTATTTCTTTAACTTCACTATTACTAATCTCTTTTTCTACTTTTCCTCTTTGTCTTCTTATTTTTTGCATTGTAAAGTTTTCCAAGTCTGGATTCCTTTGCTTGTATTTCTCTTCAAATAACTCTGGTGCTGCTCTTTTTGTATTGGTTAGTTTTGCTTTCTCCTTTGCATAAATATTACACCATATTAAATCTCTTTTCCTTTCCTAGGTCCATATTTCTTCTTCACATCTCCTGATATTCTTGCTTTTCCTTATTCTGGGGACTCACTCCATCATGCTGTGATGTAGTCTGTGTTAGACCTTCTACATTAAATCCTTCACTTCACAGGCACTCCATAATTTCAGCTTCTATTTATTTAACTTCTGCTTTACTAATCTTCTTTTCCACATTACATCTTTGTGATATTATTTTTTTAATTGTGAAATTTTCCATATCTGGATGCCTTTGCCTGTATTTCTCTTCAACTATCTTTGAGACTGTGTTCTCTATTTTAGTTAACTTAGCTTTCTTCTTTGCATACATATTGCACCATATCAAATCTCTCTTTCTTTCCCATGTCCATATTTCTTTTTTATATTTTTCAAATATCTCTAGGTTTTGTTGTTTATATTTTTGCACTTCCTCAGATGCTTCTTTTTCCAAACAGATCAAAGTTTCTTGATCTATATACTTTTTTCAAAAATCTGCTGTATTAGTGAATGCAATTTTTTATTTGAAACTTCTGACAGTTTTTCCTGTGGAAGTATTTTTCTTTCCTCTAATTTCTCTCTTCATTTTGTATATCTTGTGTCTGGAAATTCTAGGCTTTTTACATAATAGTAACAATACATAATTTATTTTTTATCCTCAATAGTCCACTCTATCATCTTTATGGCTCTTATTTGTTGTCCCTTTAAGACTGGGTTGATGATTTATTATAAAAATATTTTACTGCCAATAGGGTTTGTTTTAGTTTTATTTAAGAGGGATTGGTAGTGGATTTTGTTATTTTGATGAAGCCTCTGGTGAAGGAAATAAAAGCACTTAATCAATAAAACTTTATATGTGAAGTTTTGATCGTGCTAGTGTTTGCAGCCAGCCTGGTTGCTTTGGTGATTTAGTACAGTTGTTTGTTGGGCTTGTCCATTTTTTGTGTTATTATGGTGAATGCCTCACAAATGCAGGGTACAGGGTTTGATTTTCACCTTTGAGGGAAATTGCCTAGGCTTAAAATGGATGACAAGGGCAGCTAGCCTAGTATTTAGCTATGATCCTATAAGCTATGATCATATGAACCTATGAATGTATGAACTTGAATAATTAATTTCTTTACTTGACAAAAACAAGGTAAAGACATGTACATAAAACTAAATAAACAGTAAAAGCTCACAAAAATGTTTGAAAATAATACACTGAAAATTTTTAGAACACAGTAAAAAAAGGAACATTTAAGTTGAAATCTAAGTGACTGAAGATATCCTGTTCCTTACTATTTCTAAATTTTTAATCCAAAATGCAATTTCAGAGTTCTTACAAGCAATGGTTCCACAGTCTGACTTCTGTCCCAAGAGGGTGCTCCAGACTAGCTCTTGCATTTTCAGATACCTTTTGTAATTTTTTTCTTGCACTCCTTTTTCTCCCAAGCAGCTGATTTCAGGGCCTCTCCTCAATCACCAGGCCTATCTACCCTTCTTGACTCCCCCAAGGCTTCCTCTGAATTAAATGGTAGCCTGACAAGGATATTAAAACATACTGGACCAGCATTATGTTCCTGCCAAAGTGGTAGTTTACCTATTATCTCCACCCTTTTACAGTAACACAAGAATGGGGTGTGTAGCATAGTAACCCACCACTTCAATTCCATTGTTTGGAGGGTATTGTACATAAGGCAACATGACAATTTATTAGAAAGGTGTCATTTATTCAGATGAATAACTCTAAATACATCCACTTCTTATAAATTAATTAATTTCAAAGGAATGATATTAAGTAAACAATTGCAGGGGCCATAATCACTCTAGACATGGATACCACTACGTAGAAGTCCTTAAAAGTTCTCACCACCCTTGAAAAAGGACCACAAGTGCGGCTGTATATGACCGCCCTGGTAAAGATTTATGTCTACCCATCCAATAATAAAGTTCATCCTTAAATGCAGACAACGTAACACTGACCAGGAATATCTTGGGTGACAAAAGCTATACATACAGTACATCTTGTTTATTTGTTGGTGCAAATTTTGGTCCAAAGTTTAGGTGTTTGTATAGTGACTGAAATTATGAAGAAATAGAAGATCAAATAGGATTTGGTTTTCCATGGCTAGAAAAGTCAAACACATGTCACCTCAGAGCATCTGGTAGGCTGGTAGGCTACTGAATGTAATGAAAATTTGCTAATCTGTTGGACTATTTGAAAGTTTTAAGCCCTTTGTTTTTTTATTTTTATTTTTTGTTTTTTTTTTGTAAGTCACACATAACTGGAGCCTTTCCAGTTGAGCAATATGCTAATACTTATCAAAGGAGAAACTGTATTAGGTTCAAAGATTCATTGGTGTATACTAGACTAATCACCACTGGGTCTTTATAAGCTTATCTATGTAACTCAAATGTATTACATGAGTTATTGTCCCTTAGGGGTTATTTTCAGGGAGAGTACATTATTTGTGACATGATTTAATGGCTACCTCTATCTGTCAGAGATACAGGTGTCAAACCAGGGGTGAATTTCCAATTTCCCATCCATTGGTTCAGTCTGCACTTGAATAGGGTTAGGAAAGGACTCTGCTTCATATGGACAGGAAGCCTATTCCAGAGAATGGGGATTCTCTGAAATACTTATTTGTCCCTCCAACATGTCCTATTTAAGGCACAAGAAAAGTTTAAATCCTTATATCTAGTAGATCTGGTGCTGTTTGTTTTGCGGATATGCAAAAGGTTCATTACAACCACTTGTTGCATGTGCCTGATCAGGTACATACAAAAGGGTACATTATACTCAGTGATATAACTGATGATGGCTAAATACAGTGGCATGATGACTTCCCTGGATCTAGATGTCATGGCCTTATTTATAAGCTGAGTGACATAGAATTAATTGCTTAACAACCTTAGACACATTTTGGTAGAAATCTGAGCTAATATCTACATGAGTCCATAAATCCCTGACTACTATGTCAACTATCTGATTAGATAGTTTCTCAAGGTATCTGACTTACCAAAAGCTACTGTTATGCATTTCTTAGCACTGAGTTTTAATCCATGGCTTTGGCACCAGTCATTCACCTGTGTTAGACCTAGATGTAATATGTAAGCATCTTGGGGGGGGCTGTGATTGCTCCCAGCTTGCAATCATCTGCAAACTCGGTAAGCCAAATGACCTTGACATTGACCTTGATTTCCAGAAATAGATGTAAAAGAGGAGCGAACCCATCACCTAGCATTGGGTAACTCCACTGGTGACTGGCTACTTTGTAGATGTGGTCTCTCCAGTCCTAACTTCCTGGGTCCTGTCCACTGTCTCGCCATTGAGTTACATAAGAAATTATGCCTAATTCCATGAGTTTGTTTATAATGCCCCCCAAGGGAGGGAACTGTATTAAATGCCTTAGCTAGAACAAGATAGGCAGTATGTACCATTTTGCCCTTATCCATTGCCTCAGTGACTTTCTCAAAGACGTCCACCAGGTTCAGTAAGCATGACCTGCTGGTTGGGTCCAGTGTCTGATGATTTCCTATGTCATTGTTAATCATTTCCATGATGAGTCTTTCTATGGGTTTGCATATATGTCTAGTCAGACTAATGGGCCTGTAGTTCCCTGAATCAATTGATAGTCCACCCTTGTGCAGAGGGATGACCATTGCAGTCTCCTGTTCATGTGCCATGAAGCTTGTGAGGAGGCTGTGGTTGAACAGTGACATCAGTGGTCCTGATAAGTCATATTTTATGCCTTTTAAGAGGCATCATGGGATATTAGTGGGGCCTATCACAGTTGTATTCTCAGCCTTTAGAGAGCGTATCTAAGACCTTCTACCTATCAAAAGTTGGAGGGATTATGTTCAATGGTATTCCTGGGGGGGCATATAAAGGCTTTTCCTTAGTGACTTCTGCTTGTTATATAGGGCTGTGAGAGACTCAGTTCTGCTTAACCTCTTACACCTTTGAAAAACTGACATTATCATCACTACTTATGCTAGGGACAGAGATCTGGATTATAATATAAGCAGAACCTAGTAGTGTGAGAGATATCTCTTCTTAAGGATTCCCTACCTATGGAAAAATATCCCATTAAACATCAAAGTATCTCCCCAGATCTATTTAGAAACAAACAGAATAAGTGCTTCAAGGGACTAAATCACAAAAAATATGCAGACCATCTCAAAGCCTTATCCTTTGACTCTGCATCATACAGCCTACTAAGTGGTGACCTCTGCCTTGCATACAGGCCCTCAACAGACTTTATCCTGTCAGACCTATTACACATTCACAAGTTCACTGGTAGCCTGAACACCTGGTGAAAGGCTCTCATTCTCCTTTACAACATAAATAGAACATGTTGGAGGTACAGGTATTTATCAAAGAGAATACTTCTTCTATGTAAGTTTCTTCCATTCCACATAAACAAAGTACTTCTCTTACACTATTCAAATGTAATTTGGATAAATGAATGGGAAACTGCAAATCTGCCCTCTATTTACAATCACTTTTGGACCTCTCATGATGATACCATTGCCAGACAAAATCTAATTTCTGTAAGGAAAATAAAGTTGCAGGTCATGCGGTAAGCAAGA
Source organism: Protopterus annectens (assembly GCF_019279795.1). Lineage (NCBI taxonomy): Eukaryota > Metazoa > Chordata > Ceratodontiformes > Protopteridae > Protopterus > Protopterus annectens. The sequence continues at coordinate 493,501,304 of NC_056740.1, read as the reverse complement.
TTGCTTTGATGGCCATCCACGACTGATAAATTGGTTGAGCTTCTGAAGTACTGGATCTGAGGCTGTATGACTTCAAAGCTCATCAAAATGTGTGGAAGAAAAATTTCTCACTTCTATGACTTCAAAATCAAGTTGCTCATTTTCATGCTGTTCAGTGGTATTTCTGGGTGGTCTGGATGGCGTATCAGCAAGCTAAAGAAGTTTGAATTTCATGTAGACAAGATTGAAATTAAACTTTTGTAATTTCAACATCATGTGTTGCAATCTGGCTGGAGCTGTATGCGTAGGCTTTCTCAAAACAGTGACTAGTAGTTGGTTGTCAGTTTCAATCTGGATAGGTCTACTATAAATATAATGATGGAACTTCGAACATGCAAACACAATTGCCAAGAGCTCTTTCTCATTCTGCGCATACTGCATTTCAGTTTGGGTTAGAGTTCTAGATGCGTAGGCTACTGCTCTACCCTTTTGAAAAATGACTTCACCAAGACCAAATTTCAAAGCATCACAAGAAAGAGTACCTGGTTTGTGAACATCATTGTATCTGAGCATTGGCAAACTAGCAATTCTCTGTTTCAGGACTTCAAATGCTCTCTGGTGTTGTTCTAACCACAACCAAGATACATCTTTGTGTACCAACTCTATGAGTGGTGATGAAAGTTGGCTCAAGTCTGGAACAAACTTGCCTAGATAGTTAACCATGCCAAGAAAACATTGTAGGGCTTGAACATTGTCAGGAGCCGACATCTTGAGAAGTGCAGTTTGCTTGGAAGGATATGGTCGTAAGCCTGAACTGGTAAATAAGTGACCAACATAAGTAACTTCACATAGCCTGAATTTGCACTTCTGAGGATTTAGCTTAAGATTCACTTCACGTGCTCTTTCCAGAACTTTCTTGAGGTTTCTGTCATGCTCAACGTCACTATTACCTGCTACTAGAATATCATCTACTATAATAGCACATGGATACTCAGAAAAAAATGTGTTCCATGGCACGTTGGAAGACTTCACTGACAGAATTTATCCCAAATCGCATTCTCAAAAATCAATACCTGACAAAAAGATTACTGAAAGTGGTTAGTAATGAAGATTTTTTGTCAAGCAAAATTTGCCAAAATGAACTCTTTGCATCCAAAACAGAAAAAAAACAGTGGCATTTGCCATAAGAGCAGCAACTTCTTTGACTGTACGCATTGGATGATGAGGTCTTTTCAGTGCTTTGTTCAAATCTTGTGGAACAATACATATTCTGGTATCATCTGAGCTTTTTTTTATGAGCTACTGCCATGTAAGATACCCATTCAGTTGGTTCAGCAACTGGACAAATTACACCTTTCTGCACCACTTTGTCTAGCTCAGCTTTGACTCTGTTCTGCATAGCTACTGGAACTTTCCAGGTTGGTCTAACAACTAGGCTGACTTGAGGGTCTAGCTTCATGAAGTACACAACTGGGAGTTTACCTAGTTTGTCTTCAAAAAGATCAGTATAGGTAGAGAAACTTGACTGGGCGAAATTAGAACAGTTGGGCTTTTAAGGTTACATGGTGCACTTCCTTTTCAAATGAAAACAGTCCCATTTTCAAACTGCCTCTCAGGCCTAATAATGACTGAATGTGCCTTTTGACCATGTAAAATTGCAAGTCATAGCTGTTCCCAGCAGCGTAACATGAAAGCACTAGTGATTCTTCAGTTTGAATTTCTTCACCACTATAAGCAACAAGCTTCTCACACTTTGCCAAATCAAGCTTCTTTGGTGCACGTACCCTAGAAAATGTTTCTGCTGACATAACATTGCACTTTGAACCTATGTCATCTTTGAGCTCTATGGGTGTCCTAGTTATCCGAACAGTACAAAATACTTCATTCGTTGCCCATAAATCTACTGCGTTGATAATTTCATTAAGCACAGACACACCATCAACATAAAAAGTAGGGTCACAGCTTTCTAATTGATCAACTTGTCTCTGCGAATGTTCTCTTTTTATAAAAGAATATGCCTCTTTTGATTTACAAAATCTTTGGAAATTATTCCACTTTTTACATCCGTGGCATTGCTGACCAAAAGCTAAGCACTTTTCTCGTTTAGACATATGATTGTCACCACATTTATAACAGTGGACTATAAGACTAGGTGACAGCCCATGCTTTGAGTTTGCTGACTCACCCTTGTGCTTCATTGGGACTGTGTACATTCTGGAATTTGCTAGAAAACTATGGGGTTTACCAGGGAGTGCTGCAGGGTTCACAGTTGCTGCCGTGTGCTTGGACCTGTTTCTTTTAACCACATGCCGCATACTATTAACATGATACTGTCAACATGCATTTCTCATTTGTAAGTATATTCGTGTGCTTTTCTGTGAGCTCATATATCTGACAAATCTCATTGGCCTTATTCAAGGTTAAATCACTGTCACAAAGCAAAATCCTTCTCACAACAACATCTTTAATACCACACACAAATCTGTCTTTTATCAACTCGTCTCTTAAATCACCAAATCTGCACATTTTAGCTTTGTTTGTCAAGTCAGTTATGTATGCTGCAAAAGTATCCCAAAGCTTTTGACCTCTTGTGTAAAATAAGTGCCTTTCTATCATAATATTCATTTGGGGGTTATACATTTCTCTATATTTATGTTTTAAGCACTCGGGGTCTTCCCTTGACTCAGCTGGTACCACTATATGACAGTTCCCCCCTCCCCTGCAAACACAGCAAGTACATACACAAATGAATGCGCTCTTTCTATGGCTTCTGAACCAGCTAAATTAAGCAGAATAAATGCCTTTGTATGGTTTTCGTTATCAGAAAATGCAGCCTGTATGAAAATATCATACTCTTGCTGAAACACCCTCCAATTCCCTGCAATATTATTATCAAATACAAGTGGAGCTGGTCTATGAAAGTCTTCTGTGTTGCCAACAAAGTATGCCCAAACACACTAAAAATATGGCCCTTGTAATTATATATGAACATGCATACACAGCCAGCACTTGTAATAATATTCAAATGCACAATAAACTCTTCAAAATACTGTACTTTGTGAAATATGCTTTGAAATGGCTGTGTTTTGTGAAATAACTGTACTGTAATACTACACAAACTTGTGAACACTTTGTACACTTTGGATTTCTTGAATAGCTTTAGTTCATGTGAAAAAGTAGCACATAGCAATAAAATGCAGTCATTTCCCTAACTGTGTTCATTTTATTTGATTCAGACATTATTTCAAACATTTTTGTAACTATTTTGAATATTTTTTATCAATTTGTCACAGTTTCGGACATTTCGTTTAACTAGAAATTTGTTTTGAGCATTCTAAGTGCCTAATTTTATATTTTTGAGCAATAAAACATTTAAGCAAGTTTTAATATCTGAAATTAGTTTCTGACCTGTTTTGCAAGTTATACATGCAGTACAGATGATCCATTCTTCTATATTAACTGAGTGCCTCTTGTCTTGATTCTGGTTCCCGTTCTGACACCATGTTGCTCATCTTGGTTTATAATTGAAGAGGAATGGGGGGGGGGGGTAGTTCGTTTATATGCTTTATTACAGAGAAACACATCAGGATGGATAGCAGCAGTACAAAATATAAATGAACTGATTGACAGACTACAAAGACCCACCTTTACATCTCAACAGCTTACTACAAAATGGCAGTCAGGTTCGCACATGCTCAGTATTTATACACAAGTGCAGGCCCATGGAAAGCTTCTTAAAGGTAAAATAATACTGATCTACAGGTGGGTCAAGCTGTTTTTTGAAAGGTCAGTGACATTAAAGACAATACTGTCCAGTTGTCTTTAATGTGACTGACTTGCCAAAAACATCCATGTAGCTTTGTTTGAGTTTAAAATGACCTGTTTATTTGTGTCCACTTTAGGTGGTTTATTATATCATTTAAAGCTAAGATTTAATCAGCTATGTAAAGGAAATGATGTTAAAGATAAAGTTTAATTCCTTTATGATCTTTTAGAAGCACTTGAACAACTGAGGAAATTGAAAAGCAGCAGTTATCTCTAAACTTGAAGGATGGTGTATGCATGAATTTTGTTTTCCCAAGTCCACAGAATCTGTAATTTGTCATATGGATTTTACTAACCTAAAAGGAAAAAAAAGACAGAACCACCTTTTGCTAAAATGAATCATGCACACACACACACAAAAGTAACATACCAAGTTATGGAACACACAACCTCACAAAATAGTTTATTGTTAATTGTTTTTGCCTTTAATGGACTTCTTCAGGTAGTGAAGCAAGTGCATTATTGAATAGCATAATAAGGGGTTCAGGCGCCTAGGCAGCGAGCCATTTCCCTGTGGTACATTTGACTGGGGACACATGGCTGAAGTGGCGTTCAGCTGCAGAGAAATATGACTGTTTGCAAATTCCCTGTGGGCAAAGACAAGCCCACACTGCCATGCTCACAGCTTTAATAACCAAGAGGATGGGGACAAAAGAAGTAATGAGTGTTGTGCTCAGTGTACAGTACATACTTGTATAACTACAACATGAAGAAGTGTGCTACAGCATGGAGGAAATCCTGCAAGCTACTGTAGTCACATCTATGCCCCAGTTTATGTTTTAGGTAATGTTCCTAGACATTGTGAAGGGGTAGTGGTCCACACACTCTAACTATAAAGACACTGCCCATTGTGCACTGCATTTTTACTGCTACTGACATGCCCTCTGGCCAGCCTGCTGCTGATGCCTGCCATATTACCTGCTGTCTCATGGCCCCTTGGGGGCCATGGACATGTTTTCCCCCTGTGCGTTTGGCTATTAAAACTGTAGGCATGGCAGTGTATGCTTCTCTTTGCCCACAGGGAATTTGCAAACATCCATATTTCTTTGCAGCTAAATGTCACTTCAGCCATGTGTCCCCAGTCAAATGTATCACAGGGAAATATCTCGCTGCCTAGGTGCCTGAACCCAATAAGGGGTTCAGGCGCCTAGGCAGCGAGCCATTTCCCTGTGGTACATTTGACTGGGGACACATGGCTGAAGTGGCGTTCAGCTGCAGAGAAATATGACTGTTTGCAAATTCCCTGTGGGCAAAGACAAGCCCACACTGCCATGCTCACAGCTTTAATAACCAAGAGGATGGGGACAAAAGAAGTAATGAGTGTTGTGCTCAGTGTACAGTACATACTTGTATAACTACAACATGAAGAAGTGTGCTACAGCATGGAGGAAATCCTGCAAGCTACTGTAGTCACATCTATGCCCCAGTTTATGTTTTAGGTAATGTTCCCTAGACATTGTGAAGGGGGTAGTGGTCCACACACTCTAACTATAAAGACACTGCCCATTGTGCACTGCATTTTTACTGCTACTGACATGCCCTCTGGCCAGCCTGCTGCTGATGCCTGCCATATTACCTGCTGTCTCATGGCCCCTTGGGGGCCATGGACATGTTTTCCCCCTGTGCGTTTGGCTATTAAAACTGTAGGCATGGCAGTGTATGCTTCTCTTTGCCCACAGGGAATTTGCAAACATCCATATTTCTTTGCAGCTAAATGTCACTTCAGCCATGTGTCCCCAGTCAAATGTATCACAGGGAAATATCTCGCTGCCTAGGTGCCTGAACCCATAATAAGTCATGGATATGTGTGATAATTTCTGAATGTAAGGTATATTATCAGTTTTAAATGAAAATACATGTTCACAGAAATATTACATTATAATAAACTTGGGAATGCGGGTTACTGAATTCAGGAGTATCATCTCTTTGCCAAGCCTGACTTTATTATGTGATATTTGTTTAAAGGGTAATATCTGAAACATTGTGCTCTCTCAACTAAAATGGCTTCAACTCCCTAACCTTCTGGCTTTCAACCAATTATCAATGATCCCCCAAAAATTCATCTTCCCACTAACTTACCCTGCCCTCTCCAATCTTGTCCAACCAAATCATAACCCCAGGACCCTTTGATCCTCCAACAGAATTACACCAAAGGTCACCAAATCCAATAACTATAATGGTGATTGTCTCTATTCTAATAAAATTACCAGATTATGGAATACTCTCCTTCCTGCAATTACTAAAAACCCACATCATCACGAGTTCAACAACTACTAATAAACTACCTAACTAACCACTGGCTTGGCTCCTGCCTTATAGAGAGAGAGAATAAGAGATAGAGATACACACAGACACACACACACACACACACACACACACACACACACACACACACACGTATACACACACGTATACACACACACACACACACACACACACACACACACACACACACACACACACACACACACACATATACACACACACACACACACACACACACACACACACACACACACACACACACACACACAATTTTATTTCACATGACACTAATTAACTAATTGAAGTCCTTTTTATTAATACAACAGATTTTTGAAAAACAGTTTGTAGATCAGTTTGTAGATCAAGAAATTTTGATCTGTAGAATAAAGGGTGGGAGGATGGCATAATGGTTAAGGTGTTTACCTTGAAGACACAAGGTGCAGGGTTTGAGTCTCACATGGGGTAATTGGCTAGTCTTAAAATGGCCTACAAGGGCAGTTAGCCTAGTACAAACCTATGAACCTATGAACAAATAACACTGAATGGGTTAGTTTTCAAGGAACTGTAACTTATCCTAAGCCTTGATAACTTTATAGTTAAGTTAGTTGCAATAATGAAGTGGGATACTTCATTTTATTTTATTTTATTATTTGATATTTGTTAAGTAGGATAAGTCTGACTGGACAGGGGACCTTTTTCAGCAGAAACCCGGGGGAAAGCTCCATACATAAGAAGTTAATATAAAGTATAACAAATACATGACGTTAACAAACAAACTTAATTTAAACGTGATAGCTGGGTAAAATACAAAATAACTACTTCTAATAATAGTAAGGCATGAACAATGTACATTGAGGACATATAACTTAAAAGCAGACTTTACTTTAACAGACAAATTCACTGCTAGCATTAGATAATTAGATGATAGGGTGGATAGGGTATGTCAGGCAAAATGAAATGATGTAAACTTGCTGTGGGGTGATAGAAATGAGGATGAAGGAAGGTACTGAATGAGTATATAGATAAGGGTGTGAAGGAAGGTTAGTAGGACAGTTTAAGTTGTGGGCATGGGTAGAGAGGAAGGGTTGAAAAAGAGGAAGAGGTTACTGGAAGGTTAGGCAGAATCAAGGCAGGAGCAGAGTCTTGAGTTATTATAGCAATAACCCACACCTGGGTGTGGATAATGCTGGATTTACCCATGGTTGGTGTGGTTTGGTCACGAGGGCGAAGCCCGAGTGGCCAAACAAAGACAACCGTGGGTAAATCCAGCATTACCCACACCCAGAAGTGGGTTATTGCTATTATACAATGACATTATTTAAGAAAAAGACTTTTCTTAAATAATGGCATTGTATAATGCCTCCTTGCTGCCCTTCCACAGCTGTCTGGTATTCTGCGTCAGTTTTGATGTACTGCGCATGAGTATGGTTACGCAGTACATCAGAGCTGTGGGTGGAAGCAACAGAGAAAGCAAGATCTCCATTGCTTTTTATAAACTGTCTCGCTATGTTAAAGAAGTTTCTTTTTTTAAAGCTGTCTCGCTATGTTAAACCCATTTAACATAGCGAGACAGCTTTAAAAAAGTCAACGGAGAAAGGAAGATCTACGTTACTTTTTTAAAGCTGTCTTGCTATGTTAAACTCTTGCGTTCTCCATTGCTGTAAAAAAATAATTATACTAATGGAAAAAGTCTGGGCGACTGGACCTTTTTCCATTAGTATAAGTCTGATTTACAATGTGCACACTGACCGATCACCAATCAGCATGCACATTTTGGAAAATTAATGGGGGGGGGGTCATTGTATAATTTACTTTATTTGTAGTTTGATAATGAGGTAGGTGGAGCTTCAAGACTCTTTTCAGCCATGACCTGATATTTTGCATGACAGTTTCAAATGAGTAAATACTTTAACTACAGCTTTGGTGTGTTCATGCAAAGAAAAGGTTTGGCTCTAATGTGATATCTAGAAGGGGTTATCTGATGGGGATAGTTATTATCAGCTTGTTAACGTTCTGTGGTTTTGTAACCAAAAAATAAAAATAAAAACAAGAAAAATAATGCATGTACAAAGTAGTTGTGGGAGAACTGCAACGTGTTATAAGAATGTATTTAGTGACTGACACAATCAGTATTTAGAGCAAAGCAAGCAGGCTTTAGTTACTTTGCATTTCAGTGTCCTATATCCACAAAATTACATATTTCTTTAGAATGATTTATTACCATGGAATTCATTATGTTGCATTAGATAGGATAGGTGATGTAGCATAGTCAGGCTGATGTTACTACATATTAATAGTCATTAAACCAACAAAGGCACTTTAGATTGTGAAATCTGAGACATTTTTTCTGTATAATTTCATTATAAAGGCATCAGTTTTATTGGCACTTTCAAGTTTGCACTAAAAATGGACTATGTCATATATTTTATATACAAATTAAAAGATACAGCTGTTATTATCACAGGCATAATTTCTTCACTAACACTGGAAGCATTCTAAAATGTATGACACAATCATTAAATGTGTCCAGAATGCATAATTTTATAGCTCAGCATGTCACAACTGGTGGGTGTTTTTGTCATCACTTTTCATTTTAGAGTGATTAGAAATTCTTGAAACCTCTAACTGCAACTGTGATAAATGCAGGAATTCCAATAATTCTGAAAATAATGAATTATGTCATGCAAATTCAATAAATGGCGTGACCTTTAGTTCAGGTTTGCACAATATCCCATTCTGATCAAAAATATTAAAATGCTACAGCAGTCATACAGAAGATTATATTCATAAAGTAGCAGAAAGTATACTAAGAAGAAGGCCAACATGGGAATGGATAAAAGAGATTCTGACGATAGGGATGACTGCAATTAGGGCTACAGTGAATAGGCAAGAGGGGGTTGGAATTTACTGCAGGGAGATGACAAAGGAACCAAGGTATTGTGAACATATAATTAGAAAGGGAGAGATAATAGAAAAGGAAGAGGCTGAAAATACATTTGGACTGCAGGCTGCAGGCTGCAGGCTGCCTTCTCTATCAGAGATTGATGTCAGAGTATAGACAAAGAGAAAGCAGCAGTGGAATCCTAAGTGTAAAACCTACTGTGGTTGAGTTTTTAGTTGAATCTAGGACAGAAGCTGTTATTAAAAATGGATAATTAGTAGGGCATATCAATACCACCTGTCCTCTACCTTGTATCTCTAAAGAGCTGGTTGTGAATGCCCTTTCTAAGGTCAAAAACACAGCATCCATGGGACCTGATAACATCCCAGGCTGAGTCCTACATGGGCTCAAACAAGAATTAGCAATGCCATTGGGTACTCTTTTCAATCATAGTCTAAGCACGGGCTTCATTCCAGCTGAATGGAAAAAGGCCATCATTATCCCCTTGCTCAAAGTTGGTGCTTCCACTGACCCCGGGAACTATAGACCTATTAGCCTGAATAGCCTTATCTGCAAGACCATGCAGAGAATTATCATGGATCTTATCAACAAAGATATTGGTAACCTCCAAACACTTGACCCTACTCAATTTGGTTTTGTCAAAGGGAGATCATGCCTGTTAAACCTGGTAAATTTCTTCAAGACAGTCACAAGGTCCTTGATTAGGGGAAATATGTGCATACAGCCTACCTAGACTTAGCCAAGGCTTTTGACATTATCCCCCACTCAGGCATAATTGACAAACTCTCCCAGCTAGGTATCAACCTGTATATCATTAGATGGGTTGCTAACTGGCTCACTGATAGAGCCCATATAGTCACAATAGGGGAATCCACCTCCAGCAGCAGACCTGTAACCAGTAGTGTTCCACAGGGATCAGTCCTGGGACCTCTACTGTTTGGAATCTGTTTCTCTGAAGTGCAAGCTAAAACTAAAGGTCTGTGGCTGACAAAGTTTGCTAATGTCTACAAACTGGGAGTGGTCATAGAATCTCCAAATGATGTCAACATCATAAAAAGGGTCTTACGCAAACAAATGACTGGTGCCAAAGTCATGGCCTTAAACGCAGTGCAAAAAATGTATTATTATCCCTTTCTGGAAAAGTAATGTTCCTACTATCTACCAGATCTAAAACAGCACCCTAAGTGTGCACTCAGTGTTGAGAGACCTAGGCACACAGGTTGACAACAACCTTACCTTTGATCACCATGTCTCCACAGTGATAAGAATGACATTTTATATTGCTCATCTCATAAGAAAGAGCATTGCCTCCAGAAAAAAAAGTTATAACTTCCCTGTACTCTTCCCTCATAAGGCCAATAATTTAGTAGAATGCCCCTTTTGGTATGTACCTTTCCAAGCACCTGCAGCAATTGGAGAGACCACAAAGGTTCCCCACAAGGAAAATTCAAGGTCTTCAGCATCTGTCCTATGAGCATCATCTGAAATCACTGTCACTTGTTTCTGTTCTCTAATGGGCTTAACCTGGTATGTGACATTAATAGAACATGCTGGAGAGACAGGTTTGTCTCCCAGAGGTTACCACACCTTTGGAACAGACTCCCACTTCATGTTAAACAAAGCACCTCATTGGCCCTCTTCAAACGTAATCTGGATGATTGGATGAGTAACCGTAAATTCACTCCAGGGGGTTACTCCTATGTCCTTCTTGCAGAGGGGTGATAGGTGCTGATCGTGGAAATAAGTGTAAAACTTGGCTAGGCTTGTGAGGGCCCTAGGGTCATTAGCTTAGTAACTGCCTATGATCCTATGAATTTATATACGTATATATATATATATATATATATATATATATATATATATATCTATATATATATATATATATATATATATATATATATATATATATATATATGGTTCCCCTTCACAAGATTGAATCACTGAAAGCTTGAAACTCATAAGATTGAGTTCAAAATCTCGAGTTTCAGTAACTCGAAATTGTGAACAGGAAGTGTAAAAAATTAGATTAAGAGTTTTACTTACCTTTTTGTAGGGGGCTGGGTCCCCCTGTACTGTTCCTTCTTTAATGTGCAGGTTTCAGGACCGCACTTCAGTGGAGGAATGGTAAGTGTCCCATTGTGCGCTTATGCATATAGCGTGTAATGGTACACTTCCATCTCCTTTGCTATAGTGCAATCTCGGAGTTGGTATATTTAAGTTGGGGGGTGTGGGGGGTGCAGAGGGGCACAGTCCCCTTGCAAAAATGTTAGAAAAAGTGTTGTTTTCTTTTCTTTTGTGCCCCTTCACAATTTCGAGTATATGAATACTCAAGATTTTGGGCTCGGGCTTATGCATTTCGAGTATTCATATATTCTATCTTGTGAAGGAGAACCATATATATATATATATATATATATATATATACATTACACACGCACACACACACACACACACACACACACACACACACACACACACACACACACACACACACACACACACACATGTACACACATGTATATACACACACACACACACACACACACACACACACACACACACACACACACACACACACACACACACACACACACACACACATACACAGCAATCCACAGCAAGTAGAAATATGACTGTCATTGTCCATGTTGGTGTGAATGACCTGAGACATACCTCCCTGGGCTATATGAAAAGAGACATGGAAGAGTTCTCCGATCTTGTAGCCCAGGCAGGTATGACCCTAGCCCTGAGTAGCATTCTGCCATTGCCCCGAATGATACCGCAGTACAAGGACAAAATGATTAACTTCAACAATTGGCTAAGCTTCTGGTGTCATTCTAAGGGGATCCAGCATCTGTCTGCTTGGGATGACATGGTCGACAGACCACGATGCTTTGCCACAGATGGCCTGCACCTGTTGCCCCTGGGATTCTGGATACTGGCTAAGGCTCTTGCTGCCCCTATAGTACCTTTTTTAGGCAAGGTTCAAATAACAAATTCACCACCGTAACAGGAACAGGCAAGCAAAAACTGAGGGTAATGCTGCTCAATGATAGAAGTCTAAATCTCAAAATGCACTCACTCGAGGCACTCCTTAAAATGGAGAACATCGATATCTGTGCAGTGACTGAGAACTGATTCAAGGCTCCAGAGAGCACCCCTGCACTACCAAACTATAACTCATACCACACTTTTTGGCCATGTAACCTGGACCGAAATACCAAAGGCAGAGGTGTGTCCATATTCATTAAGAATATCTATACCTCCAGGCTAGTTGCTCAGCATAATGTATCCGAGGTTATCCAAGTGCAACTAACTCTGGGCAAAATTGCAGTCCAAATTGTAGCTTGCTACAGATCCCCCACCATGCCCCAGGATTCCCACTCCTCTTTTCTTGATGTACTGGAAAATATTAAGGTTCAACCAAACACCCTAATAATGGGGGACTTCAGCTACACCACCATTAACTGGGAAAACTACTCGTGTACCAACTCCTTAGCTCAACGCTTTCTGGAATTCTTAAACAGCAATGCCCTGGATCAACTTATCCACACCCCCACCAGGGGCAACAATATCCTAGACCTAGTCATTACCAACATGAGTGACTGGTGTTCCACACCTGAAGTCAACTCCTCGTTGGTCCGATCCGACCATAAGCTAATCACCCTTGATATCCTCATCCTGCCCCCACCCCCCATTAAGGAAACCATGGTAAAAAATTTCTCCAAAGCCAACTTCATGATTCTTAAGACAGAAGTGGTGAACTTCTGTCTTAAGGCAGAAGTGGTGAACTTCATGACACCCATGCAGATGGACAATACAGTTACAACTGCTGAATCCTATACAAATGCACTCTATAAGCACTTACATGAGTGCATGGATCGTGCTATCCCAAACAGAACCAAGATGCTATCCTCCTAAAAAAGGAAGCCAATCTGGTGGTCCCCTGCAATAACCAAACTGTACAACAGAAGGAAGAAACGGTTGCAAAAGAGAGTAAAATCCCATGAGTGGAGGAGATCCCTGGTCAGCCTCAGTAAGAAGCTGAGATCCCTTATAAGATCCTCTAAAGCTAGCTACAAAAACAAAATTGCCACTAATTCCAAGGACAACCACAAAGCATTCTATAGCTATGTCAAGAATCTTGATGGCAATACCCAGATCTGCTCTGAGTTACAGCACAAAGACATGAAAATTACAGAACCAGCTGATATTGCCAACATCCTGGCAGATAGGTTCAGTGTTAACTTTAATCCCCCCACCCCCTAAAGGGCCCATATCTATACAGGAAGAATGCAGAGTCCCTTTAATCACAACTACGCAGGTAAAAGCTGCACTGTCTAAAGCCAAAAACACAGCATCCATGGGATCGGAAAACATCCCAGGCTGCATTTTACATGAACTTCAGAACAAACTGACTCCCCATTTAAGCACCATGTTCAATAATAGCCTCACGTCAGGCTTTGTGCCCACTGAATGGTGCACAGCAACAGTTATCCCACTCCACAAAGTGGGAGCCACCACTGATCCCGGGAACAATCGATCTATTAGCCTAACTGTGTCGGCAAGGCCATGAAACGTATCATCATGGAAATCATAAACAAAGACATTGGTAACCTCCAAACCCTGGATCCCACCCAGTTCGCATTTGTGAAAGGCAGATCATGCCTCCTGAACCTGATCGACTTTTTTGAGGCAGTCACCAAAGCCATAGATGAGGGTAAGGTGGTTCACACAGCCTATATTGACCTCGCCAAGGCTTTCGACACCATCCTCCATTCTGGAATTATAGCTAAACTCAGTAAACTAGGTATAAATCTCTACGTCACAAGGTGGGTTGCCAACTGGCTCACTGACAGAACCCACACTGTAAAAGTTGCAGACTCCAAATCTGACCTCAAAGCAGTGACAAGTGGAGTACCACAGGGTTCCGTCCTGGGACCTCTCCTGTTTGGCATCTACTTCTCTGAAGTACAGGCTAACACAGAAGGCCTGTGGCAAACAAAGTTCACAGATGACTGTAAACTAGGAGCCATAGTCAAGTCCCCAAATGATGTGGACATCCTACAGAAGGGCCTCACTGACACAAATGCCTGGTGTCAGAGCCATGGCCTCAAGCTCAATGCCAAAAAGTGCAGTGTCATCCCCTTTGGTAAAAACTCTGTACCCATGAACTACCACATAGGCAGCAATCTACTTAACACCGAATGTGTGATAAGAGACCTTGAGACCCAGGTGGATAGTAGTCTTTCCTTTGATAGTCACATCGCCACAGCAGTCAGGAAGTCCTTCTAGGTGGCACACCTCATCATGAAAGGGTTCTCAACCAGGTAAAAAGAGGTCATTGTTCCCTTCTACTCGACACTCATTAGACCCATTATAGAGTATAATGCACCTTTTGGAATGTACCTCACAAGACATCTGCAGCAGCTGGAAAGGCCACAGAAGTCCCTCACAAAGAGGATTACTGGCCTCAAACAAATGCCCTACACTGTCCACCTCAAAAAACTCCAGCTTTATTCCGTAGCATATTGCCTACTCCGAGGTGATCTCTGCCAAACATATAAAGCTATGTCAAACCCAGAGCTGTTGGACATGCTACACCTAAAGAAATCCCAATCCCTCCAAGATACACACTCTAGGGACCTAAACCTTGTCACCACAATAAACAGGACATGCTGGAGGGATATATTCCTGTCCCAGAGACTTCCCATACTCTGGAATAGGCTACCCATCTATGTCAAGCAAAGTTCTTCATTAGCACTCTTCAAGAAAAACTTTGATGAGTGGATGGGAAATAGGAAATAAACCCCGGGGATCACTTCTGTGTCTCTGCTCAACAGTGGCACAGGAAAATAACTTTCTTGGGTGGCGTAAGCCAGGGAACCTTGTTGGCTAGGCTTACATAGGCCCTTGGGCTGATAGCCTAGTACCTACCTATGAACCTGTGTACCTATATACGATATATATATATATATATATATATATATATATATATATATATATATAGATATATATATATATATATATATATATAGATATGCACAGATCTATATATCTAGATACAGATTTATGTGTCTTTATCTAAACCTAGCTATATATAACTAGATATAGATATAGGTATAGATATATAATCATATACAGACGGAGATATATATGTACACACACACACGCACACACACACACACACACACACACACACACACACACACACACACACACACACACACACACACACATATATATATATATATATATATATATATATATATATATATATACATATATATATATATATATATATATATATATCCACATATTATGTAGAGAGCAATTCAATTGTGTTATGCTGCCTGAAACAAGAGTATCAGCTATTGTAAGCATAACCATAACAGACAGCAGCAAATATGTCAACCATAACATTTGTTTAACAGGCGGTTCCTGTTGTCATTGACTGCACAGACAACATGACTCACACATACTTAGTCTTAAGAGACAGCAAGTGTAGTGTTTCACAGCCATACTCAGTATTACCCATCACCTAGGCAAACACACACACACACACACACACACACACACACACACACACACACACACACACACACACACACACACACACAATCAATCAATATACACATTTGTCTGCATGGCAAAATGTAGTAATCCATCTGTATTTTACAAATGAAAGTGATACCCCTACATAAGCATTCTGTATAACAGAAAGCCTTTAACTTGACATAGTAGCCATCTTAGGAAACTCTTATACAGTGGTAGCACAACTGAAATAAAACTGCCCTTTTATATGTTAGAAGGAGTAGAGAAAATATTTACATACACAAGTAAGTCCATAGGTTAATAGGTTTTTGTGTGTTCTACTATGAAACACTGACTTCTTGAATGCCAACAGGCTGAAAGGATAAAAAAAAATGGAAAGAAACCAGAACGCAGGAAAAAAATCAACTTTAATTTTTTTTTATTTTTTTATTTTTTTGCGGGAGGGGATGGCACCCCTGCCAGTGTGGAGGAAAGCCCCCTATACCCCCTAAGTTATATTTACCAACTCCATGATCACACCAACTTGAAGAAAGGAGAAATCTTCCAAAAAGAGTAAAATGGAAAACAGTGATCAGTGTTACGCATTTTGTCTTCTTTGTCTTCATGCTACCAACATTTGAGCACTTTAAGTTTGAGCAAGTGTAAGGGAGACATTTATGTTACTCCATGTTGATACTTTTTTATTATAAATGTATATCAGGATTCTGTCTGAGCATTGTTTAAAAAAGAACTAGACAGTTTATTTCTACCATATCCCATAGTACTGATGACTTTAATGAATGTGTCTAGAACATCTGTACTATTATTTACGCTTATTTTTGACAGCAGCTTTCTAGATTTAGTATTTGCTTCACCTGATTAATTTAACATCATGTTTTTAAAAGGACTGAATCAAATATAGCCTTATACATTAAGCACACATTGTCTTTGGGAAGCCTGTAGGATACAACAAATAATGTCAGTTCCTGGAACATTTTTGAAAAGAATGGTTTTCAGTTCCCGTATTTTTATAGGCAGGAATCCATGTACCTTTTCTAGATCTACCAAGTGGCAAATTTTAATACAGATGTACACATATGGGAGCACAAACATCATGGAAGTCACTGAAATGCATTTTGATATTAGGAATATTACTGAATAAGCCTTTCTAACTTTATTTGCTAAATAATGGGGACACATTATCAGCTGGTATCATTCACAGGTCTTTAACTGTAAGGCTTATGTTGAGTATTTAACCGTTGTCATTTTCAAGCTGGTCCTAATTCACCTATTCTACTCCAGTTTATTCACAAACCACAGTCTCTTACCCACGTGCTTGTATTCCCAGTCAGTTCACATGGGCTGCGTATTTATTTATTTTATTTATTATTTATTTATTTATTTTATTTATTTGCTTTTGTTAACCAGGTAAGTCCACTGGTCTGAAATGAGCCCATTTTCAGTGGAGGCCCGGGGAGAAAAGCTCAAAAAAAAAAAAAAATGTACATAATTAAAGATTATTTAGAGAGTTAAACAGCATTTAACAATATACACGAGCAATAACAGCATTTAACAATATACAATAGAATAATATAGGAGTCAGAAGTGACACAGTAACACAGGCAATGTATAGTAACATTTTTTGGCAGACTCGGGTGCTTGGCAGGTATTCAATAGATCAGACAGATAATGATAATCTGCACTTACACCATGTGAGGCAGGGTGAGGCACACTGTGCTGTGATTAAGGGTGAGTACTACCATGTGAGGCAGGGTGAGGCACACTGTGCTGTGATTAAGGGTGAGTACTACCATGTGAGGCAGGGTGAGGCACACTGTGCTGTGATTAAGGGTGAGTACTACCATGTGAGGCAGGGTGAGGCACACTGTGCTGTGATTAAGGGTGAGTACTACCATGTGAGGCAGGGTGAGGCACACTGTGCTGTGATTAAGGGTGAGTACTACCATGTGAGGCAGGGTGAGGCACACTGTGCTGTGATTAAGGGTGAGTACTACCATGTGAGGCAGGGTGAGGCACACTGTGCTGTGATTAAGGGTGAGTACTACCATGTGAGGCAGGGTGAGGCACACTGTGCTGTGATTAAGGGTGAGTACTACCATGTGAGGCAGGGTGAGGCACACTGTGCTGTGATTAAGGGTGAGTACTACCATGTGAGGCAGGGTGAGGCACACTGTGCTGTGATTAAGGGTGAGTACTACCATGTGAGGCAGGGTGAGGCACACTGTGCTGTGATTAAGGGTGAGTACTACCATGTGAGGCAGGGTGAGGCACACTGTGCTGTGATTAAGGGTGAGTACTACCATGTGAGGCAGGGTGAGGCACACTGTGCTGTGATTAAGGGTGAGTACTACCATGTGAGGCAGGGTGAGGCACACTGTGCTGTGATTAAGGGTGAGTACTACCATGTGAGGCAGGGTGAGGCACACTGTGCTGTGATTAAGGGTGAGTACTACCATGTGAGGCAGGGTGAGGCACACTGTGCTGTGATTAAGGGTGAGTACTACCATGTGAGGCAGGGTGAGGCACACTGTGCTGTGATTAAGGGTGAGTACTACCATGTGAGGCAGGGTGAGGCACACTGTGCTGTGATTAAGGGTGAGTACTACCATGTGAGGCAGGGTGAGGCACACTGTGCTGTGATTAAGGGTGAGTACTACCATGTGAGGCAGGGTGAGGCACACTGTGCTGTGATTAAGGGTGAGTACTACCATGTGAGGCAGGGTGAGGCACACTGTGCTGTGATTAAGGGTGAGTACTACCATGTGAGGCAGGGTGAGGCACACTGTGCTGTGATTAAGGGTGAGTACTACCATGTGAGGCAGGGTGAGGCACACTGTGCTGTGATTAAGGGTGAGTACTACCATGTGAGGCAGGGTGAGGCACACTGTGCTGTGATTAAGGGTGAGTACTACCATGTGAGGCAGGGTGAGGCACACTGTGCTGTGATTAAGGGTGAGTACTACCATGTGAGGCAGGGTGAGGCACACTGTGCTGTGATTAAGGGTGAGTACTACCATGTGAGGCAGGGTGAGGCACACTGTGCTGTGATTAAGGGTGAGTACTACCATGTGAGGCAGGGTGAGGCACACTGTGCTGTGATTAAGGGTGAGTACTACCATGTGAGGCAGGGTGAGGCACACTGTGCTGTGATTAAGGGTGAGTACTACCATGTGAGGCAGGGTGAGGCACACTGTGCTGTGATTAAGGGTGAGTACTACCATGTGAGGCAGGGTGAGGCACACTGTGCTGTGATTAAGGGTGAGTACTACCATGTGAGGCAGGGTGAGGCACACTGTGCTGTGATTAAGGGTGAGTACTACCATGTGAGGCAGGGTGAGGCACACTGTGCTGTGATTAAGGGTGAGTACTACCATGTGAGGCAGGGTGAGGCACACTGTGCTGTGATTAAGGGTGAGTACTACCATGTGAGGCAGGGTGAGGCACACTGTGCTGTGATTAAGGGTGAGTACTACCATGTGAGGCAGGGTGAGGCACACTGTGCTGTGATTAAGGGTGAGTACTACCATGTGAGGCAGGGTGAGGCACACTGTGCTGTGATTAAGGGTGAGTACTACCATGTGAGGCAGGGTGAGGCACACTGTGCTGTGATTAAGGGTGAGTACTACCATGTGAGGCAGGGTGAGGCACACTGTGCTGTGATTAAGGGTGAGTACTACCATGTGAGGCAGGGTGAGGCACACTGTGCTGTGATTAAGGGTGAGTACTACCATGTGAGGCAGGGTGAGGCACACTGTGCTGTGATTAAGGGTGAGTACTACCATGTGAGGCAGGGTGAGGCACACTGTGCTGTGATTAAGGGTGAGTACTACCATGTGAGGCAGGGTGAGGCACACTGTGCTGTGATTAAGGGTGAGTACTACCATGTGAGGCAGGGTGAGGCACACTGTGCTGTGATTAAGGGTGAGTACTACCATGTGAGGCAGGGTGAGGCACACTGTGCTGTGATTAAGGGTGAGTACTACCATGTGAGGCAGGGTGAGGCACACTGTGCTGTGATTAAGGGTGAGTACTACCATGTGAGGCAGGGTGAGGCACACTGTGCTGTGATTAAGGGTGAGTACTACCATGTGAGGCAGGGTGAGGCACACTGTGCTGTGATTAAGGGTGAGTACTACCATGTGAGGCAGGGTGAGGCACACTGTGCTGTGATTAAGGGTGAGTACTACCATGTGAGGCAGGGTGAGGCACACTGTGCTGTGATTAAGGGTGAGTACTACCATGTGAGGCAGGGTGAGGCACACTGTGCTGTGATTAAGGGTGAGTACTACCATGTGAGGCAGGGTGAGGCACACTGTGCTGTGATTAAGGGTGAGTACTACCATGTGAGGCAGGGTGAGGCACACTGTGCTGTGATTAAGGGTGAGTACTACCATGTGAGGCAGGGTGAGGCACACTGTGCTGTGATTAAGGGTGAGTACTACCATGTGAGGCAGGGTGAGGCACACTGTGCTGTGATTAAGGGTGAGTACTACCATGTGAGGCAGGGTGAGGCACACTGTGCTGTGATTAAGGGTGAGTACTACCATGTGAGGCAGGGTGAGGCACACTGTGCTGTGATTAAGGGTGAGTACTACCATGTGAGGCAGGGTGAGGCACACTGTGCTGTGATTAAGGGTGAGTACTACCATGTGAGGCAGGGTGAGGCACACTGTGCTGTGATTAAGGGTGAGTACTACCATGTGAGGCAGGGTGAGGCACACTGTGCTGTGATTAAGGGTGAGTACTACCATGTGAGGCAGGGTGAGGCACACTGTGCTGTGATTAAGGGTGAGTACTACCATGTGAGGCAGGGTGAGGCACACTGTGCTGTGATTAAGGGTGAGTACTACCATGTGAGGCAGGGTGAGGCACACTGTGCTGTGATTAAGGGTGAGTAC
Source organism: Protopterus annectens (assembly GCF_019279795.1). Classification (NCBI taxonomy): domain Eukaryota; kingdom Metazoa; phylum Chordata; order Ceratodontiformes; family Protopteridae; genus Protopterus; species Protopterus annectens. Next base: position 493,480,880 of record NC_056740.1, on the reverse strand, counting down.
TACCATGTGAGGCAGGGTGAGGCACACTGTGCTGTGATTAAGGGTGAGTACTACCATGTGAGGCAGGGTGAGGCACACTGTGCTGTGATTAAGGGTGAGTACTACCATGTGAGGCAGGGTGAGGCACACTGTGCTGTGATTAAGGGTGAGTACTACCATGTGAGGCAGGGTGAGGCACACTGTGCTGTGATTAAGGGTGAGTACTACCATGTGAGGCAGGGTGAGGCACACTGTGCTGTGATTAAGGGTGAGTACTACCATGTGAGGCAGGGTGAGGCACACTGTGCTGTGATTAAGGGTGAGTACTACCATGTGAGGCAGGGTGAGGCACACTGTGCTGTGATTAAGGGTGAGTACTACCATGTGAGGCAGGGTGAGGCACACTGTGCTGTGATTAAGGGTGAGTACTACCATGTGAGGCAGGGTGAGGCACACTGTGCTGTGATTAAGGGTGAGTACTACCATGTGAGGCAGGGTGAGGCACACTGTGCTGTGATTAAGGGTGAGTACTACCATGTGAGGCAGGGTGAGGCACACTGTGCTGTGATTAAGGGTGAGTACTACCATGTGAGGCAGGGTGAGGCACACTGTGCTGTGATTAAGGGTGAGTACTACCATGTGAGGCAGGGTGAGGCACACTGTGCTGTGATTAAGGGTGAGTACTACCATGTGAGGCAGGGTGAGGCACACTGTGCTGTGATTAAGGGTGAGTACTACCATGTGAGGCAGGGTGAGGCACACTGTGCTGTGATTAAGGGTGAGTACTACCATGTGAGGCAGGGTGAGGCACACTGTGCTGTGATTAAGGGTGAGTACTACCATGTGAGGCAGGGTGAGGCACACTGTGCTGTGATTAAGGGTGAGTACTACCATGTGAGGCAGGGTGAGGCACACTGTGCTGTGATTAAGGGTGAGTACTACCATGTGAGGCAGGGTGAGGCACACTGTGCTGTGATTAAGGGTGAGTACTACCATGTGAGGCAGGGTGAGGCACACTGTGCTGTGATTAAGGGTGAGTACTACCATGTGAGGCAGGGTGAGGCACACTGTGCTGTGATTAAGGGTGAGTACTACCATGTGAGGCAGGGTGAGGCACACTGTGCTGTGATTAAGGGTGAGTACTACCATGTGAGGCAGGGTGAGGCACACTGTGCTGTGATTAAGGGTGAGTACTACCATGTGAGGCAGGGTGAGGCACACTGTGCTGTGATTAAGGGTGAGTACTACCATGTGAGGCAGGGTGAGGCACACTGTGCTGTGATTAAGGGTGAGTACTACCATGTGAGGCAGGGTGAGGCACACTGTGCTGTGATTAAGGGTGAGTACTACCATGTGAGGCAGGGTGAGGCACACTGTGCTGTGATTAAGGGTGAGTACTACCATGTGAGGCAGGGTGAGGCACACTGTGCTGTGATTAAGGGTGAGTACTACCATGTGAGGCAGGGTGAGGCACACTGTGCTGTGATTAAGGGTGAGTACTACCATGTGAGGCAGGGTGAGGCACACTGTGCTGTGATTAAGGGTGAGTACTACCATGTGAGGCAGGGTGAGGCACACTGTGCTGTGATTAAGGGTGAGTACTACCATGTGAGGCAGGGTGAGGCACACTGTGCTGTGATTAAGGGTGAGTACTACCATGTGAGGCAGGGTGAGGCACACTGTGCTGTGATTAAGGGTGAGTACTACCATGTGAGGCAGGGTGAGGCACACTGTGCTGTGATTAAGGGTGAGTACTACCATGTGAGGCAGGGTGAGGCACACTGTGCTGTGATTAAGGGTGAGTACTACCATGTGAGGCAGGGTGAGGCACACTGTGCTGTGATTAAGGGTGAGTACTACCATGTGAGGCAGGGTGAGGCACACTGTGCTGTGATTAAGGGTGAGTACTACCATGTGAGGCAGGGTGAGGCACACTGTGCTGTGATTAAGGGTGAGTACTACCATGTGAGGCAGGGTGAGGCACACTGTGCTGTGATTAAGGGTGAGTACTACCATGTGAGGCAGGGTGAGGCACACTGTGCTGTGATTAAGGGTGAGTACTACCATGTGAGGCAGGGTGAGGCACACTGTGCTGTGATTAAGGGTGAGTACTACCATGTGAGGCAGGGTGAGGCACACTGTGCTGTGATTAAGGGTGAGTACTACCATGTGAGGCAGGGTGAGGCACACTGTGCTGTGATTAAGGGTGAGTACTACCATGTGAGGCAGGGTGAGGCACACTGTGCTGTGATTAAGGGTGAGTACTACCATGTGAGGCAGGGTGAGGCACACTGTGCTGTGATTAAGGGTGAGTACTACCATGTGAGGCAGGGTGAGGCACACTGTGCTGTGATTAAGGGTGAGTACTACCATGTGAGGCAGGGTGAGGCACACTGTGCTGTGATTAAGGGTGAGTACTACCATGTGAGGCAGGGTGAGGCACACTGTGCTGTGATTAAGGGTGAGTACTACCATGTGAGGCAGGGTGAGGCACACTGTGCTGTGATTAAGGGTGAGTACTACCATGTGAGGCAGGGTGAGGCACACTGTGCTGTGATTAAGGGTGAGTACTACCATGTGAGGCAGGGTGAGGCACACTGTGCTGTGATTAAGGGTGAGTACTACCATGTGAGGCAGGGTGAGGCACACTGTGCTGTGATTAAGGGTGAGTACTACCATGTGAGGCAGGGTGAGGCACACTGTGCTGTGATTAAGGGTGAGTACTACCATGTGAGGCAGGGTGAGGCACACTGTGCTGTGATTAAGGGTGAGTACTACCATGTGAGGCAGGGTGAGGCACACTGTGCTGTGATTAAGGGTGAGTACTACCATGTGAGGCAGGGTGAGGCACACTGTGCTGTGATTAAGGGTGAGTACTACCATGTGAGGCAGGGTGAGGCACACTGTGCTGTGATTAAGGGTGAGTACTACCATGTGAGGCAGGGTGAGGCACACTGTGCTGTGATTAAGGGTGAGTACTACCATGTGAGGCAGGGTGAGGCACACTGTGCTGTGATTAAGGGTGAGTACTACCATGTGAGGCAGGGTGAGGCACACTGTGCTGTGATTAAGGGTGAGTACTACCATGTGAGGCAGGGTGAGGCACACTGTGCTGTGATTAAGGGTGAGTACTACCATGTGAGGCAGGGTGAGGCACACTGTGCTGTGATTAAGGGTGAGTACTACCATGTGAGGCAGGGTGAGGCACACTGTGCTGTGATTAAGGGTGAGTACTACCATGTGAGGCAGGGTGAGGCACACTGTGCTGTGATTAAGGGTGAGTACTACCATGTGAGGCAGGGTGAGGCACACTGTGCTGTGATTAAGGGTGAGTACTACCATGTGAGGCAGGGTGAGGCACACTGTGCTGTGATTAAGGGTGAGTACTACCATGTGAGGCAGGGTGAGGCACACTGTGCTGTGATTAAGGGTGAGTACTACCATGTGAGGCAGGGTGAGGCACACTGTGCTGTGATTAAGGGTGAGTACTACCATGTGAGGCAGGGTGAGGCACACTGTGCTGTGATTAAGGGTGAGTACTACCATGTGAGGCAGGGTGAGGCACACTGTGCTGTGATTAAGGGTGAGTACTACCATGTGAGGCAGGGTGAGGCACACTGTGCTGTGATTAAGGGTGAGTACTACCATGTGAGGCAGGGTGAGGCACACTGTGCTGTGATTAAGGGTGAGTACTACCATGTGAGGCAGGGTGAGGCACACTGTGCTGTGATTAAGGGTGAGTACTACCATGTGAGGCAGGGTGAGGCACACTGTGCTGTGATTAAGGGTGAGTACTACCATGTGAGGCAGGGTGAGGCACACTGTGCTGTGATTAAGGGTGAGTACTACCATGTGAGGCAGGGTGAGGCACACTGTGCTGTGATTAAGGGTGAGTACTACCATGTGAGGCAGGGTGAGGCACACTGTGCTGTGATTAAGGGTGAGTACTACCATGTGAGGCAGGGTGAGGCACACTGTGCTGTGATTAAGGGTGAGTACTACCATGTGAGGCAGGGTGAGGCACACTGTGCTGTGATTAAGGGTGAGTACTACCATGTGAGGCAGGGTGAGGCACACTGTGCTGTGATTAAGGGTGAGTACTACCATGTGAGGCAGGGTGAGGCACACTGTGCTGTGATTAAGGGTGAGTACTACCATGTGAGGCAGGGTGAGGCACACTGTGCTGTGATTAAGGGTGAGTACTACCATGTGAGGCAGGGTGAGGCACACTGTGCTGTGATTAAGGGTGAGTACTACCATGTGAGGCAGGGTGAGGCACACTGTGCTGTGATTAAGGGTGAGTACTACCATGTGAGGCAGGGTGAGGCACACTGTGCTGTGATTAAGGGTGAGTACTACCATGTGAGGCAGGGTGAGGCACACTGTGCTGTGATTAAGGGTGAGTACTACCATGTGAGGCAGGGTGAGGCACACTGTGCTGTGATTAAGGGTGAGTACTACCATGTGAGGCAGGGTGAGGCACACTGTGCTGTGATTAAGGGTGAGTACTACCATGTGAGGCAGGGTGAGGCACACTGTGCTGTGATTAAGGGTGAGTACTACCATGTGAGGCAGGGTGAGGCACACTGTGCTGTGATTAAGGGTGAGTACTACCATGTGAGGCAGGGTGAGGCACACTGTGCTGTGATTAAGGGTGAGTACTACCATGTGAGGCAGGGTGAGGCACACTGTGCTGTGATTAAGGGTGAGTACTACCATGTGAGGCAGGGTGAGGCACACTGTGCTGTGATTAAGGGTGAGTACTACCATGTGAGGCAGGGTGAGGCACACTGTGCTGTGATTAAGGGTGAGTACTACCATGTGAGGCAGGGTGAGGCACACTGTGCTGTGATTAAGGGTGAGTACTACCATGTGAGGCAGGGTGAGGCACACTGTGCTGTGATTAAGGGTGAGTACTACCATGTGAGGCAGGGTGAGGCACACTGTGCTGTGATTAAGGGTGAGTACTACCATGTGAGGCAGGGTGAGGCACACTGTGCTGTGATTAAGGGTGAGTACTACCATGTGAGGCAGGGTGAGGCACACTGTGCTGTGATTAAGGGTGAGTACTACCATGTGAGGCAGGGTGAGGCACACTGTGCTGTGATTAAGGGTGAGTACTACCATGTGAGGCAGGGTGAGGCACACTGTGCTGTGATTAAGGGTGAGTACTACCATGTGAGGCAGGGTGAGGCACACTGTGCTGTGATTAAGGGTGAGTACTACCATGTGAGGCAGGGTGAGGCACACTGTGCTGTGATTAAGGGTGAGTACTACCATGTGAGGCAGGGTGAGGCACACTGTGCTGTGATTAAGGGTGAGTACTACCATGTGAGGCAGGGTGAGGCACACTGTGCTGTGATTAAGGGTGAGTACTACCATGTGAGGCAGGGTGAGGCACACTGTGCTGTGATTAAGGGTGAGTACTACCATGTGAGGCAGGGTGAGGCACACTGTGCTGTGATTAAGGGTGAGTACTACCATGTGAGGCAGGGTGAGGCACACTGTGCTGTGATTAAGGGTGAGTACTACCATGTGAGGCAGGGTGAGGCACACTGTGCTGTGATTAAGGGTGAGTACTACCATGTGAGGCAGGGTGAGGCACACTGTGCTGTGATTAAGGGTGAGTACTACCATGTGAGGCAGGGTGAGGCACACTGTGCTGTGATTAAGGGTGAGTACTACCATGTGAGGCAGGGTGAGGCACACTGTGCTGTGATTAAGGGTGAGTACTACCATGTGAGGCAGGGTGAGGCACACTGTGCTGTGATTAAGGGTGAGTACTACCATGTGAGGCAGGGTGAGGCACACTGTGCTGTGATTAAGGGTGAGTACTACCATGTGAGGCAGGGTGAGGCACACTGTGCTGTGATTAAGGGTGAGTACTACCATGTGAGGCAGGGTGAGGCACACTGTGCTGTGATTAAGGGTGAGTACTACCATGTGAGGCAGGGTGAGGCACACTGTGCTGTGATTAAGGGTGAGTACTACCATGTGAGGCAGGGTGAGGCACACTGTGCTGTGATTAAGGGTGAGTACTACCATGTGAGGCAGGGTGAGGCACACTGTGCTGTGATTAAGGGTGAGTACTACCATGTGAGGCAGGGTGAGGCACACTGTGCTGTGATTAAGGGTGAGTACTACCATGTGAGGCAGGGTGAGGCACACTGTGCTGTGATTAAGGGTGAGTACTACCATGTGAGGCAGGGTGAGGCACACTGTGCTGTGATTAAGGGTGAGTACTACCATGTGAGGCAGGGTGAGGCACACTGTGCTGTGATTAAGGGTGAGTACTACCATGTGAGGCAGGGTGAGGCACACTGTGCTGTGATTAAGGGTGAGTACTACCATGTGAGGCAGGGTGAGGCACACTGTGCTGTGATTAAGGGTGAGTACTACCATGTGAGGCAGGGTGAGGCACACTGTGCTGTGATTAAGGGTGAGTACTACCATGTGAGGCAGGGTGAGGCACACTGTGCTGTGATTAAGGGTGAGTACTACCATGTGAGGCAGGGTGAGGCACACTGTGCTGTGATTAAGGGTGAGTACTACCATGTGAGGCAGGGTGAGGCACACTGTGCTGTGATTAAGGGTGAGTACTACCATGTGAGGCAGGGTGAGGCACACTGTGCTGTGATTAAGGGTGAGTACTACCATGTGAGGCAGGGTGAGGCACACTGTGCTGTGATTAAGGGTGAGTACTACCATGTGAGGCAGGGTGAGGCACACTGTGCTGTGATTAAGGGTGAGTACTACCATGTGAGGCAGGGTGAGGCACACTGTGCTGTGATTAAGGGTGAGTACTACCATGTGAGGCAGGGTGAGGCACACTGTGCTGTGATTAAGGGTGAGTACTACCATGTGAGGCAGGGTGAGGCACACTGTGCTGTGATTAAGGGTGAGTACTACCATGTGAGGCAGGGTGAGGCACACTGTGCTGTGATTAAGGGTGAGTACTACCATGTGAGGCAGGGTGAGGCACACTGTGCTGTGATTAAGGGTGAGTACTACCATGTGAGGCAGGGTGAGGCACACTGTGCTGTGATTAAGGGTGAGTACTACCATGTGAGGCAGGGTGAGGCACACTGTGCTGTGATTAAGGGTGAGTACTACCATGTGAGGCAGGGTGAGGCACACTGTGCTGTGATTAAGGGTGAGTACTACCATGTGAGGCAGGGTGAGGCACACTGTGCTGTGATTAAGGGTGAGTACTACCATGTGAGGCAGGGTGAGGCACACTGTGCTGTGATTAAGGGTGAGTACTACCATGTGAGGCAGGGTGAGGCACACTGTGCTGTGATTAAGGGTGAGTACTACCATGTGAGGCAGGGTGAGGCACACTGTGCTGTGATTAAGGGTGAGTACTACCATGTGAGGCAGGGTGAGGCACACTGTGCTGTGATTAAGGGTGAGTACTACCATGTGAGGCAGGGTGAGGCACACTGTGCTGTGATTAAGGGTGAGTACTACCATGTGAGGCAGGGTGAGGCACACTGTGCTGTGATTAAGGGTGAGTACTACCATGTGAGGCAGGGTGAGGCACACTGTGCTGTGATTAAGGGTGAGTACTACCATGTGAGGCAGGGTGAGGCACACTGTGCTGTGATTAAGGGTGAGTACTACCATGTGAGGCAGGGTGAGGCACACTGTGCTGTGATTAAGGGTGAGTACTACCATGTGAGGCAGGGTGAGGCACACTGTGCTGTGATTAAGGGTGAGTACTACCATGTGAGGCAGGGTGAGGCACACTGTGCTGTGATTAAGGGTGAGTACTACCATGTGAGGCAGGGTGAGGCACACTGTGCTGTGATTAAGGGTGAGTACTACCATGTGAGGCAGGGTGAGGCACACTGTGCTGTGATTAAGGGTGAGTACTACCATGTGAGGCAGGGTGAGGCACACTGTGCTGTGATTAAGGGTGAGTACTACCATGTGAGGCAGGGTGAGGCACACTGTGCTGTGATTAAGGGTGAGTACTACCATGTGAGGCAGGGTGAGGCACACTGTGCTGTGATTAAGGGTGAGTACTACCATGTGAGGCAGGGTGAGGCACACTGTGCTGTGATTAAGGGTGAGTACTACCATGTGAGGCAGGGTGAGGCACACTGTGCTGTGATTAAGGGTGAGTACTACCATGTGAGGCAGGGTGAGGCACACTGTGCTGTGATTAAGGGTGAGTACTACCATGTGAGGCAGGGTGAGGCACACTGTGCTGTGATTAAGGGTGAGTACTACCATGTGAGGCAGGGTGAGGCACACTGTGCTGTGATTAAGGGTGAGTACTACCATGTGAGGCAGGGTGAGGCACACTGTGCTGTGATTAAGGGTGAGTACTACCATGTGAGGCAGGGTGAGGCACACTGTGCTGTGATTAAGGGTGAGTACTACCATGTGAGGCAGGGTGAGGCACACTGTGCTGTGATTAAGGGTGAGTACTACCATGTGAGGCAGGGTGAGGCACACTGTGCTGTGATTAAGGGTGAGTACTACCATGTGAGGCAGGGTGAGGCACACTGTGCTGTGATTAAGGGTGAGTACTACCATGTGAGGCAGGGTGAGGCACACTGTGCTGTGATTAAGGGTGAGTACTACCATGTGAGGCAGGGTGAGGCACACTGTGCTGTGATTAAGGGTGAGTACTACCATGTGAGGCAGGGTGAGGCACACTGTGCTGTGATTAAGGGTGAGTACTACCATGTGAGGCAGGGTGGGAGGCAAAAAACCTGTGGG
>NC_056740.1:493409986-493471671 GCF_019279795.1 Protopterus annectens | reverse complement strand
CCGGATAATCTTTCTGGAAGCGGTCACTTGGGGAAATGTTTATTTTTGGTGCTTGTGCTACTACTGTGGGACATGTGGGGGGAATGTTTGGTTTTAGTGTTTGTTCATCTGCCGAGTGGCTCCGTGGAGGATAATGATTAAATTTGGTAATTGTGTGTACTTGTACAGACTACTAATGGGGTTGCTTAGGTGCTTGTGTGAATATTGAAGGTCTCTTTGGGGGGATAATGTTTCATTTTGGTGCAGGTATTTATTTGTTCAGACTGTGGAAATGGTCGCTTAGGTAAATGTTTCAGGTGCTTGTGTGACTATTGAAGGTCTCTTTGGGGGGATAATGTTTCATTTTGGTGCAGGTATTTATTTGTTCAGACTGTGGAAATGGTCGCTTGGGTAAATGTTTCAGGTGCTTGTGTGACTACTGAAGGTCTCTTTGGGGGGATAATGTTTCATTTTGGTGCAGGTATTTATTTGTTCAGACTGTGGAAATGGTCGCTTGGGTAAATGTTTCATTTTCATGCTTCTGTGTACAGAGACATACGACTCCGGGGAAATGTTCTGGAGAGCCGTTTCATTTGTCTGCTTGAGTGTACTTGGACAGACTACTGAAGTGGTCACACTGGGGAAATGTTCAATGTTAATTCTTATCCGACTTCAGTGGGAAACACTGGGGTGAAATGCTTCATTTTAGTGCTTGTGTGCACAGGGACATAACACCAAGTGTCCACCTGTGGAAATGTTTCTCTTAGGTGCGTCTGTATACTTGGACAGACTAATACATGGTTGCTTGTGGAAAGGTTTAATTTTATCGGTGGGCCACTACTGAGGGGCTCTGTGGGGGAGAGACAGTTTCACTTTAATCCTCATGTGTACTAGTTCAGACTCCGGAACCATTTCGTTTTCATGCTTCTGTGTACTGAGGCTTCTGAACTGATTCTTGTAAAAATGTTACATTTTGCTGGTTGCATGTACTTGCACACACTAATAAAGGGGTTACTTTGGGAAATGTTTCAATTTTAGTGCTTGTACAACTACAGTTATACAATCTTGGGGAAATGCTGCATTTTAGAGCTTCTGTGTACTGGGAAAGACTTCTGAAGTGCCTGCCTGTGGAAAATGTTTAATTTTAGTGCTTGCATGACTACAGCTGGACACACTGCAGGAGGAAATGCCTCATTTTAGTTGTATGTACTGGGACAGACTACTGAAGGGGTAGTTCTAGGAGTCTTTATTTGCTTGTGCCTACTTATATGGACATTTTAATGAAATGTTTGCTTTGTTGGCTTGGGGAAATGTTCCATTTTGGTACTTGTGTGTACAGGGGCATAATACTGACCACCACATAGGGGCATAATACTGACATAACCACCTGTGGAAATGTTTTCATTTTGGTGCTTGTCTGGACTTGGACAGACTAATAAGAGGTAACTTGGGGAAATGTTTGATTTTGCTGACTGTGCAGTTTTGCCAAACAGTACGTTTCCAATTACTAGGGAGCTTTGATTAAAATTTCAGGACAGGAGAAGGCTATGCTGCAGCAAAAGTAAGTGCCCCACTGTCACTAGGAAAAGGCTAGAACAAGGAAATGGCACACGAGACAAGTCTCCTGCTATGAGCTATGAATCACTGCAGGATACTGCTCAAATTATCTTTAGCACTTTAGCAGCTAGGAAAGTGAAGTGTGAAGAGGTGGGGAGAGGAGTTGAAGGAATACAACTTAGGCATCACAAAAGACTGCAAATTAACCACTCTAAAAAGAAGCAGTAAAAAGAAAGTACAGTTTTGTACCTACCATAAATGTAGATGTCCGAACAGGATAGCATCTGCAGTCATAACAAATGGGTTGTCCTGTCGTCAGGCAGCCCTTCGGTCGGCCGGATTCCAAAGTCTGGGTCCGGCTTCGGCTGATGTCGCACTTCACCCGACGCCATCTCTGCTGGTCTTCGGGTATAAAGGCATCAGCCGACGCCATTTTCCTCAGTGTTTCTTGCCCCAGATGCCAGTTGCCCTCTTGGAAAGCTAAATTTTGGATAAATGCCAATGTTTCCAAAATAGTAGAAGGCAAACACAAAAAATAAGCATGTATGTACATATATACAAACAAATACACCATAAGAGACTCTCCCCAGCTAGCTATTAGGAGGGTAAATACCCTAGGAGTACCACAGAGGGGAAGGAGGGTAATCCTGACTGCAGATGCTATCCTGTTCGGACATCTACATTTATGGTAGGTACAAAACTGTATACTATGTCCTTCAAGGATGCATCTGCAGTCATAACAAATGGGTAGAATACCATAGCCAAACTAGGGGAGGAGGAAGAAGAATTATGGTGTAGTTAGGATCCCTTGCAATACAGCAGTGGCAAACCCTGCTCGGGATCTAGAGTATAGAGGTAAATTATAATGCTTGGCAAATGTATGCACGGAGGTCCAAGTAGCCTCAATAATGTCCTTGGTTGCCACCGTGAAGAAAGCTGTGGTAGTGGCTGTAGCCCTTGTAGAATGAGGTCTTATGTTCTGTGGAATTGGTTTTCCATGGTAGGAGTAACAGAATCTTATGCAATTTCCTATCCATTTGGAGATTGTCTGTTTGGAAATTGTTTTTCCTTCCCTTCCTGTTGCATAGGCTACTAAAAGCTGGTCAGTTTTTCTGTTACTTTTGGTTCTGTCCAGGTAGTAGCGTAACTGTCTATGTACATCCAAGGTATGCAGCAGTCTTTCCCCCCTGTTCTGTGGATTGGGAAAGAAGGTAGGTAGGTGGATTGCCTGGTTTAAAGACACTCTGGATACCACCTTAGGCATAAATGTAGGATTAGTTCTCATGGACACTCTATCTTGATGGAAGATTAGGAAGGGCTGTACTGCCATTAAGGCCTGTAGTTCTGAAACACTCCTTGCTGAAGTAATTGCCAGTAGGAAAGCAGTTTTCCATGATAGGTGTTGAAGATCTGCTGTTGCTGCTGGTTCAAATGGAGGGAGTGTCAATTTTTCTAGCACAAAGTTCAAGTCCCATGCTGGTAATGGTGGTTTCCTAGGAGGTTTTACATTCTTGATCCCTCTGAGGAACTGCCTGAGTAGAGGATGCGAAAAGACAGGTGGATCGAGGCTGTATTCTGCGGAAATAGCTGATGCATGTATCTTGATGGAGGAATAGGACAGGCCTGTATGTAGAAGCTCTGCCAAGTACTCCAGGATGTTAGCAATATCTATGTTCGACACATCTTTTCCTCTTTCAGTACTCCAAATGACAAACCTTTTCCATTTTCCTGCATAGTTCCTTCTTGTTGAAGGTCTGCGGGCTTCAAGGATAATGTCTTTAACCCTTTGGGATAAGCCTGGGTTAGTTGCTGTTATGTGATGTTCCAGGCAGTCAGTTGCAAGGTTTTTAGGTTTGGGTGCATGATGTTGTAGTTGTTCTGAGTTAACATCAAAGGCATCAGGGGTATTGACCACATTCTCCCCTGAGACATGCTCCTCAGCAATGGATACCAGTGTTGTCTTGGCCAGTTTGGAGCTATCAGGATTATCCTTGGACGTTCCTCCTTGATTTTTAGTAATACCTTGTGTATCAAGGGAAGAGGTGGGAATGCATATGCTGTCAGGCCTTTCCAACTGAAGGATAGAGAGTCCACCTTCCATGCAAGTGGGTGGTATGTCCTTGTGCAGAATTTTTTGAGCTGGTGATTGAGTGGGGATGCGAATAGGTCTATTTGTGGCATTCCCCATTTCTTTGTGATGGCCTTGAAGATGTCTGGGTGTAGCATCCATTCGTGAGCATCCGAGGTGGTTCTGCTTAACATGTCTGCTAGGGTGTTTTCTTTTCCCGGCACAAATATTGCCTGTAACTGGATGTTGTAGCTCAGAGCCATATTCCAAAGGTCCAGAGTCATTCTGCATAGGGGTATGAATGAGTGCCTCCCTGTTTGTTGATGTACCACATGACTGTGGTGTTGTCTGTCCTTATCATTAAATGGCCTTCTTTGAGGAATGGTCTGAATTTCTGGATTGCTAGTTTTACTGCCAGCATTTCTTTTGGTTTATGTGCAGGTGCAGCTGGTCTGGAGTCCACAATCCTTGTATGCATTTGTCCAACATGTGCGCCCCAGCCTAGGTCTGAGGCGTCCGTTGTGATGGTTTGGTTTGCTTGAAAGTTGTGGAAGGGCAAGCCTGGGTTTGACTGGCATGCTTGAGCCCACCATAGGAACTCTTGTTTCAGGCATGGGATTAGTGGGATTTCGGTTTCTAAGCTGTGTCTGTGTTGAGACCATAAATTCTTTAGGTACCACTGTAGCTTTCTCATATGCAGTCTGGCATGGGGGACCAGGATTATGCATGATGCCATGAAGCCCAAGGCCTGCAGTACTTTTCTTGCTGTTAGTTTGTTCTGCTTTGTTAATGCCAAGAAGTAAAGAGGGAGTTGTTCTTGTTTTTTTGCAATTAGGAATGCCATTTGTTTTACTGTGTCCAATTCCGCACCCAAGAATGTTCTTGTCTGGGATGGTATCAGTCTTGACTTTTTTAAATTGACTGTGTACCCAGGGCTTGTAGTAAGCAAATGACTCTTTGTAAATCTGTTGTCAGCTTGCTTTTGTTGTCCGCTTGTAACAGGCAGTCGTCCAGGTATGGATAAATTTGGATTCCCTGTAGCCTGCAATGAGCGATTACTGATGCCAGGCATTTTGTGAATACTCTGGGCGCAGTAGATAAGCCAAAGGGCAATGCTGAGAATTGATAATGCTCTGATCCTGCAAGAAATCTGTGGTATCTTCTGCAATTTGGTCGTATGGGGACGTGCAGGTATGCCTCCTTGAGATCTAGAGTTACCAGCCAACACTCCTTGCCCAGCATGGGAAGAAGTTGCTGTAGGGTCAGCATTTTGAATTTTGGGACAATGATGTATGTGTTTAAAACGGACAGGTCGAGAACAGGTCTCCAACTTTTCTCTTTTCTTGGTACTAGGAAGAGTCTGGAGTAGAATCCTTTGCCCTGTTCTGTTATTGGTACTCTTTCCACAGCTCTCATCTTTGTTAATTGAGCTATCTGCTTTAGAGCTTCTGTTTTTTGATTTGGAGGTAGGTTTGGCATTCCTCTTTTTACTGGTAAGGTGTGGAAGTGGAACCTGTAGCCTTGGTCTATGGTTTGCAAAATCCACTTGTCTTTTGAGATACAGTGCCAATTTTTCGAAAATAAGGCTAACTTTCCGCCTAAAGGTGCTGCTATTTGCTCCCTGGTAGGCGGTGTCAGAGCCAAGTCACTGTGTTTGTCCTGTTGCAGTGGCAGTGGTTGTGTCTGTGCCTCGCTGGTTATTGCCTTGCCACTGGCGTCCTCTGTAGGCACCTCCTCTGGATTGATTTCTGCCTCTAGAGCGTCTATTCCTGCCTCTTTGAGATTTTGAGGAGTCTGGAAAGGACCAATTTTTGGCAGGCCAGTTCCTGCTAAACCTTGGGGGCTGAACCTGTAAGAAATTCTTAACTGTTTGTACAGATTTTGCCTTCTCTTCCATTTTCTTCATTACTTGCTGAGCAGGGGTACCAAATAGACTGGCCTTATCCATAGGAGCATCTAACAGCTTTGCTTTAACATGATCCGCAAGACCTGTTCTTTCAACCATGCATGCCTTCTTATCACTGTGCCAGTCATGGCTGATCTAAATGAAGCCTCCAGTGCATCATAGCCACATTTTAAAGAATGGTTACTAACCTGCTGAATGTTATTCACCATTTCTAAAACATATTTCTTATCTAAGGAGTCATCAGAGGACAGCTTCTTAGTTAACTGATCAAGCATAAACTCTTGGTATTGGATCATATGAAACTGACAGTTTAAAGCTCTAGCTGAGAGAGTAGCAGAGGTGTAAACTTTTTCCCCCATCTCTCTAAGGACCTGGATTCCCTTTCAGAAGGGAGAGGGTTTTTTGCTGAGGTCGAAGCTACTGCCTTAGGCCCCTGGGATATCGTCTCAGGATCTGCAAGTGGGGCCTTGTATAGGTGGTGATGAGTGTCTGGCACCCTGTAAAATCTATCTGGTTTGGCAGGGGCTGAGTATCAGGAGCAGTGCAAACACCATTAAATGCATCATCCACAACAGGCAGAACTGGAGGTATAGCTAAGGGCCTATGTTGTGGTAAGTGCAGAAAGGTCCTAAGCCTTTTTCTTGAATCTGAGAAATCTTGTCCCTGCCATTGGAAATGTTCTCTCATGGCATGTAAGGTTTCCCCAAAAGAAGATTCCTCTGGTGGAGAGGCAGATGGAATGGATTCTTCAGCATCGGAATCTTCATAAGTAGAAAAAGGAGCCTCTGGCTGATCTGTAATGTCTGAGTCATCCGAAGAATCATCAGAGGACACTGGCTCGGGGGGCTCTGCTCTAGGTCTCTTTTCTGGAGGCTGAGAGGCCCTGTCTGGGTGAGATTGGGATCCCCTAATTAAGGAGATTAAATCCTCTGCCAGAGTAAGCATTTGTGAACTAGAAGTGGGCCTGTGTGAGGGGGGCTTAACAGGCACTGATTTAACAGTTTTGGCTGCTTTAGCCCTGGCAAAGGCCTTTATAGACATGGCTGCAGGAGGCCTAGCAGCACCACGTGCTGGGGTAGAGACATCCAAAGGGATGGTGTCTGATAATTCACTAGGAACCACAGTAGTAGGCAAAACTGGAGGCCGATTCAACTAAGGTAGCAGGAGCCTCAGTAGTAGTCATGGATTCGCTGAAGATTGACCGTTTCTCGGTTTCGGCCGAAACCGAGACACTCGCGGCTTGCTTAACCGTGGTTTCGGCCGAAACCGCGGACCGCGAGTGTCGGTCTTTTTCTTTGTGTTTTTTAACAATTTGGGTAGTCGGAGGATCCGACGGCATAATGTACGCAAAATCTGAGCCGAAAAACTGTTCAGCAAACTCCGACCGACGCCTAAGCGTTCGTCGGTTGAAGGAAGCACAGGCTAGGCTGCTACGCCGTGGTCTGGGCCTAAACAAGGTAGGCAGTAAGAGTGGAAATCTTTATGAGGTATTCGTTTCCCACAAGTTAAACAGTTATTTACTTTTTCTGACATCGGCTGAGGCAAGAAAGAGTCCCCAACGGGGTACTTAGCTTTTTAGAAGTCTTCAAGTAGTATTCGGTAGTAGTAATCTCTGGATCTGACCGACCGCACTTGCGAACAGCTTCTGCTTCGGCCACGCGCAAGAAAGACTGAGGAAAATGGCGTCGGCTGATGCCTTTATACCCGAAGACCAGCAGAGATGACGTCGGGTGAAGTGCGACATCAGCCGAAGCCGGACCCAGACTTTGGAATCCAGCCGACCGAAGGGCTGCCTGACGACAGGACAACCCATTTGTTATGACTGCAGATGCATCCTTGAAGGACATCGTTGAAAGTCTGTTTTGTAGGATTATCACGGTTTGTGCTTTAAGTTGTCATTGAACAGCAAGAAATGTTAGTGAACACTGACTGAAAGAAAGCAGTGTATGCATGTAAAATCAATGCAGTAACAGCAGCTTTGGAACAAAGACTTCTGCATGATGTAATGTTTTAAAGAAGCGCTGCATTGTGGAAATAAACATTTTTTGAGTCTGTGGATGCAGTTCTGCTTTAAGAAAGGTATTCAAGGCCTTAAAGGCAGCCAACATCACATTATCCCCATCAATGTGAACACTGGATATAGCTAACAACTGCAGTTTACTTGTAGAGTAACTAGACCTATAATTAATCAAAGACACATGAAAGCCCAGGTAGCCTGCAAAGGTGCTGAAAAGGGGATCCAAGCCCTGAAAGACAGCCCACAAGGCAAAACACTTCCACTTACTAGCAGACATCTTAGGAGGAGATGACTTTTAGGAAGAAGATATGAATAGACTGTCTGAAAACTTGGGGGTTCCGTACAATCAAGGGAATTAGCAAAACCAAGTGGTTAACATCAGTGTTTGAAGTTGGGCAAATCCAAACCCGGCAGGTAAGAAATGATATCTGGAATAGGATCCAGGACCCAAGGAGGATACTTCAGGAGAGGGCAAAGGAAGGAGAACTACACTTGGCAAGGCCAAAAGAGAGTAATGGAGGATTACAGTCACTCTACAAGGTCACTTTCTGAAGAAACTAATCATCAATGATGGGGTTGGAGGATATGTAGACAGAAGATGTGGGAGCCAAGCATACAGGAGAGTATCCCTAAGTGACCCTCCCAGAAGAGGAACTAAGGCATAGTAGCTGCTGCATTTTGAGTTAGACAGAGAAGTAAAATGTTCACAACACAAAGCTCCCTAGTGCTGAAAGATCCAAGAAGCAACCCTTGGATTCAAAAACAACCCATGAGAAAGGAGAATGTTCCGGCTCAAAACTGTCCGCCAAGATGTTGGCTATCCCTGGGACATGTGTTGCAATCAGCAACAGTTGCGTCAAAAATCACCCAGTGCCAGACCCTCATGGCCTCCTGAAAAAGGGGATAAACACTAGATTCCCCCTTGTTTGTTCAGATAAAAGACTATCAATATATTGCTTGTCTGGACAGAAATCACATCCTTGGGAAGAAAGTCCTGAAATCCTTAGAACATGGACTGATCTCATCTCCAAGACGTTGACATGCAGGCTGACCGTGGTGGCATACAAGGTCTCCTGGACAGTTCTTGCTTCAAAAGACCCCAACTTCCACCCCAGAATAATGGAGTCTGTCATGAACATAGCCTGTGGAGTCCCCCAGTGAACACCAAAGAAGATGGCAACCATCACCCTTTTGATCTAGAAAAACGTTGTTTAGGAAGACTGGAAAATCCATCAGATGTGTTCAATGGCTGGACCAGCAGAGTCCACTGTAATGCCCTCATCTGATACCTTACCAAGGAAGCAAAAAGTACAGTTTTGTACCTACCATAAATGTAGATGTTAGAGGATCTCCATTGCTGCAGTCCTTACATATGGGTAGTCCGCTGTCCACAATCGGCCCGAATACCAAAGGGCTAGAACCGGCGTCGGTCATCGGCGCCCGAGACTGACGTCAGTACGTGCCAGTACAAATGCGCATGACCGACGCCATATCCTCAGTCTTTCTTGCCCGACGCCAGAATGCAAAAAACACCACCCAAAACCCAACCTAAAAAAAGGGGGAAGGAGGGAGGGAAAATTGGACTGCAGCAATGGAGATCCTTGAACATCTACATTTATGGTAGGTACAAAACTGTACTATGTTCTTCGTCTCCCATTGCTGCAGTCCTTACATATGGGTAGAATCCCAGAGCAACGGAAAAAAGGGAGGCTGGCCAACTAAACAGCATTAGGAGCTGCTAACATGCCCTGTAAGATTGCAGTGACAAACCCAGCCCTAGACCTAGAATAAAGAGGTAAATGATAATGCTTTGTAAAGGTATGTACAGAACTCCAAGTAGCTGCCTCTAGAATGTCTTTAGTAGCTACCCCTCTCAAAAAAGCAGTAGAGGTGGCCGTAGCCCTAGTAGAATGAGGCCTGATCCCAACTGGAACATCCTTTCCATGATGAGAGTAACAAAAAGCAATACAATGGCCAATCCACTTGGAAATAGTTTGTTTCAAGACAGCTTTCCCTTTTGAAGTCAAAGCAAAAGAAACAAATAATTGTTGAGATCTTCTGAACTCTTTGGTTCTGCTCAAATAATACCTTAACTGCCTATGTACATCCAAAGAATGCAAAACTTTTTCCCCTTTATTTTGGGGGTTAGCATAAAAAGTAGGCAAATGTATAGATTGGTTCAATGCCACATTAGAAATCACTTTAGGCATAAAAGTAGGATTAGTACATAAGGAAACTCTGTCCTGGTGAAAAATCAGGAAAGGTTCCACTGCCATGAGGGCCTGTAATTCAGATACCCTTCTAGCAGAAGTAACAGCCAACAAAAAAGCAGTCTTCCAGGACAACAACTTCAATTCAGCTGTAGCTGCAGGTTCAAAAGGAGGCAGAGTCAGCTTTTCCAGAACAAAATTAAGATCCCAGGCAGGAGTAGGAGCTCTTCGTGGGGGTCTTATATTCTTTGCCCTTCTAAGAAACTGTTTAACCAATGGATGTGAAAACAAAGGAGGGTCACAATCATAGTGAGCAGAAATAGCTGCAGCATGGACTTTTACAGAAGAGAAGGACAAACCCTTGTCCAATAAAACAGTCAAATATTGCAATGTACAACTCAAATTAGGCAATTTGACATCAAAGCCTCTAGCTGAACTCCAAAGAAAAAATTTCTTCCATTTATTAGCATAAACCTTTCGAGTACTAGGTCGCCTGGCTTCCAAAATAACATCCAAAACTTGTTGAGGGAGCTGAAGGCCCTCCTTCTTTAAAACAGAATGCGCCAGGCTGTCAGGTGTAGGGATTGCACCCTGACATTGAGAAAATGATTGTTTACCTGAGACAATAAGTGAGGAATCTGTGGTAATGGCCAAGGTGCCCCATGAATTAAGCTCCTCAACAGAGGGTACCAATGCTGACGAGGCCAATCCGGTGCTATAAGGATCATGCAAGGTTTGTCCCTCCTGACTTTCAACAGTACCTTTGGAAGAAGAGGCAAAGGAGGAAAAGCATACACGTGAAGGTTGCTCCAACTGAAGGATAGTGCATCTATTTTCCAGGCTTTTGGATGAAACAGCCTTGTGCAAAACAGTGGCAGTTGGAAATTCAGAGGAGAAGCGAACAGATGGAGTCTGGAGTTCCCCAAGCCATGGTCAACTGAAGAAATACCTGAGGGTCCAACTTCCATTCGTGAGGATCCACAATCTGTCTGTTCAGAACATCTGCTAAAGAATTTTGTGTTCCTGGCAGAAACTGTGCTCGAAGAGTGATGTGCAGATTTAAAGCAGTTTCCCATAACAGCATCGCTTGTCTGCAAAGAGGGTAAGAATGAGTTACCCCTGTTTGTTGATGTACCACATGACAGTTGTGTTGTCTGTTCGAATCAACACCAGTCCTGGTTGAAGTAGGCCCTTGAATGCTTCCAAAGCAAATTGAACTGCCAGCAACTCTTTCATGTTGATATGCAAGTGAAGTAGCTTTGGCGGCCAAAGGTCTTGAATCCATTTTCCTTTGAAATGAGCTCCCCAGGCTGACTCAGAGGCTTCTGTCGTTAATATCTGACTTGCCTCTGGTTGGGTCACAGAGAGTCCCTTGTTTAGGTGACATTCCTGAGCCCACCACACAAATTCTTTCTGAATGCAAGGTAGAATCCGAATGACAGTGTCCAAATCTTGGCTGTGTTGAGTCCAAACGCTTTTGAGATACCATTGTAGCTTCCTCATATGCAGTTTGGCATTGGGAAGTACTAGAATGCAAGATGCCATGAACCCCAAGGCTTGAAGGACTGTCCTTGCAGTCAGCCTGGACATTACTGATAGCTGTTGGAAGTATAGGTGAAGATTTCTTTGTTTGTCCGGGGTAAGAAATGCCATCTGAGCAGCTGTATTCAGTCTGACACCCAGAAAACACATCTCTTGTGAGGGTACTAGACTGGACTTTATTTCGTTCACAGAATACCCTAGGCATCTTAAAACTGTCATTACATACTGCAGATGTTGAAGAAGTTTGTGCTTGCTTTGAGCCAGAATCAAACAGTCGTCCAGATAAGTATAAATTTGAATTCCTTTTAGTCTGAGAAAAGCTATTACTGGAGCCAGGACTTTTGTGAATACCCTGGGCGCAGTAGACAAGCCAAAGGGCAATGCAGAGAACTGATAATGCAAATTCCCATTCCGAAATCTCAGGAATTTCCTGCAAATGGGCCTGATAGGAATGTGAAGATAGGCCTCTTTGAGATCCAGAGTTACCATCCAGTGATCTTTGCCCAGCACAGGTAACAGCTGGTGCAGTGTTAACATCTTGAATTTTGAAATTTCTAGAAAGGTGTTTAGAATGGACAAATCCAGAATTGGTCTCCAAGTATTTCCTTTCTTTGGCACTAAGAAAAGACGGGAATAAAACCCTGTGCCTCTTTCTGCAGAAGGTACTTCCTGTATTGCTCCCAACTGAAGCAGAGAAGAAATCTGTGCCTGTGCTTCCAGTCTTTGCTGATGAGGCACATCCGGCATACCTTTGAAAGGAGGGAATGTGTGAAAATAAAATTTGTAGCCTCGATTTATTATGTCCAATACCCATTTGTCTTGGGTAACCAAATGCCAATTCCTTTTGAAAAGTCCCAGTTTTCCTCCTAGAGGAGCTGCCAGCAAGGCAGAGTCCGGCAGCTGAAGACACAGGTCATTGGGTCTGTTTCCGAAAGGACTGACCCCTGCTCACCCAAGCAGAAGGGGTAGAAGAACTCAAGTCCTAGAAGTAACAGGGCCCTGAGAGGAAGCCCTACCTCTACCTCGCCTCGATCTGCCCCTAGATTGATAATCCGAAGAGGGGAAAGACCATCCCTTAGCAGGCCAATTCCTACTGAACTTAGGGGGCTGAACCTGTAAAAAGTCCTTAACTGTCTGCATAGACTTAGCTTTTTCCTCCAATTTTTTCAAAACTGATTCTACTGGAGGGCCAAAAAGAACATCAGATTGCAGAGGAGCATCCATAATTCGAGCCTTAACATGCTCTGACAAGGTCTGATCTTTAAGCCAGGCATGCCTGCGAACAACTGAACTAGTAGCAGCCACCCTGGAAGAAGCCTGTAAAGCATCAAAACCACACTGCAAAGAATGCTTACCAACTTGGTCTGAAGTATGCACTAAATCCTGAAGCTCCTTACATTCAATACCTTCAGCTAAAGCATCTACTTTACATTTCAATTGACCCAGCAAATAATTTTGATACCTGAGCATATGAAACTGACAATTTAAAGCTCTCATAGCCAAAGTAGAAGAGGTATACAGTTTTTTACCCCACCTATCCAGGGCCCTAGCATCCTTGTCCAGAGGAACTGGATTCTTAACCACAGAAGCCCTAACACCTTTGGGGCCTTGAGTAATAGTTTCTGGATCAGCCCTAGGACTCTTATACAAGTACTTGTGAGCTTCCGGAACCCTGTAGTATCTATCTGGTTTAACCGGGCAGGAGGCAGAGAATCTGGGTTAAGGGCAGCCTCAGAAAATACATCCTGAACAACATCCAGTACAGGGGGAATAGCCAAGGGCCTATGCTGAGGCAAAAACAAGAATTCTCTTAGCCTTTTACGAGAATCAGAATAATCCTGGCCTTCCCATTTGAAATGTTCCCTCATGGAATGCAAAGTCTCAGAGAAAGAAAAATCTTCTGGAGGGGACGCAGAGGGAGTAGTGTCCTCAGCCTCCGAATCAGAATAGGGAGGGAAATCCTGAAGTTCTTCCACAGAGGAATCTGACTCATTGGAAGACTGAACCAAACCCTCCAACTCTGTCTCTACCCTAGGTCTCTTCTCAGGGGGGGCATAGAACCCCTAATTAAAGTAATCAAATCTTCAGCCATCTTTAACATGTGCTTCCTAGGAGCTGGACCCTGGGGACTAGCACCAGCAGGGGCAGACTTAGACTTAGAATGGCTTTTGCTTTGAGAAGGAGGAGGCCTAACTACCCTATGAGAGGAGGGAACCACCGACATCTGAGAAGCACCCTCAGCCTGGCCTAACACAGGAGAAGCCACTTCCTGTAGTAACAAAGGCTCCCCTTGAGACTCAGGTAAACTTTCAGAAGGAGCCACTGAAGTAGTCGGTGGTTCTACAGAACCGGCGTCCAGAGTGGACGACTCATCCTGTTTGGACCGCAAATCCTTCTCTTTGCGTTTCTTAGAAGAACCAGGCGTCGGAGAATCCGACGGCATGTTGTAATTACAACGTTTACCAAACACAAGCCTAGCACAGTCCAACCGACGTTTAATAGTACGCTTGTTAAAAGTAGCACAACAGCGACACACAACAACGTCGTGCTCAGGCCCTAAACAAGGAATACAGAGTGAATGGTAATCCCTATGAGGAATCTGTTTCCCACAAGAAATACAGTTATTAACTTTTTCTGACATCCGTCAATACCGAGGCAAGAAAAAGACAAAAGTGTCCCCAACGGGGTACTTAGCCCAACTTGGTCTCCGGTCTGAAACTCAAAAACCGACAATTCCAGAACGCCGAACGGCACTTGCAAATGCTGCTTCTGCTTAGGACCACGCGGCAAGAAAGACTGAGGATATGGCGTCGGTCATGCGCATTTGTACTGGCACGTACTGACGTCAGTCTCGGGCGCCGATGACCGACGCCGGTTCTAGCCCTTTGGTATTCGGGCCGATTGTGGACAGCGGACTACCCATATGTAAGGACTGCAGCAATGGGAGACGAAGAACATCAAATAATAGCCACCATGGGTCCCAAGAGCCTGAGATATGATTGAGGTTTTCTGCAAGCAATGGAAGACCTTGCCAAATCCCAAAGGTTCAATATTCTAAAATCTGGAAGCTTGACAATTTGGGAGACTGTATCCAAATGGCAACCTATAAACTCTAAGGACTAAAAAGGATGGAGACTGGACTTTTGGTAGTTGACTGTGATCCCTAATGAACAGCACAGCTGGTGTAAGGTGTCTCTGGCTATGATTACGGATGCTCTCACAGGGGTGGTTAGAAGCCAGTTGTCCACGTAGGGAAAGACTTGGAACCCCTGCAAACTGAGCAGGCTGCTACCACTGACTTACACTTGGTTAACACCCAAGGGGGGAGGGCCGTGGCGAGACCAAATGGCAGCACTCTGAACTGGTAATGATAGCCTCCCAGTCAGAAATCCAGAAATGTTCTGGATTGCCTCACAATCTTTATATGAAGGCAAGCATCCTTGAGATCGATCAGGCACATGCAGTTATCCTTCCTCAACAGAGATAAAATGGACTGCACTGCAATCATCTGGAACTTGGTCTGTTTTATAAACGGATTCGACTTGCTCAAACCCAGAACAGGCCGGAGGTGGTACTTCTTTGTAGCCAAAAAGAATCTTGAATATCCCCAGTTCCTTGCTGGTCTGGTCGTAATTCTTGAATGACTACTTGCTAGCAGCTACTGGATTTCAAAGGCTGCTGCTGTTCTCTGACAGAGTGAAATGCCTGGAAGACATTTTGGAGTTGAATACTGAACTTGTAAAAATGGAAGTGAATGCTCTCCAGATGCGACTCAACACTCATGTGCCTGATGTGATGGCTTCCCAAACATTCAGGTATAGAGCCAGTTGATACCAAACTGCTTCCACAGTGGTCACTGAAAGAGCCTTCCAGAGAGCACTTCATACCATTCATAGTAGCTGCCCCCTCACCACAGGGAGAACCCTCAGAAGGAATCTCTTGAAAGGGTTGCTGTGATTTCCTTGAGAGAGACATTTCTCTCTCCTTCTGGTTCCCAGAAAAGGACCACTGAGTCGCAGCAAAACAAACTCCAATAGCAGGCAGCAACTTTTCATCTTGCTCACTCTTGGTCAACATGTCTAACTTTCAGCCCATAAAGGGACAAGCAGTCAAATGTGACACTAACAAAGGATACCTTAAAGCAGTCCACAGTTACACAATCTCATCCAAGTGTGGTGATGCATAGTAATGTCAATGTCTCTCCTCTAAAATGTCCTTTTTGGTGGCTGCCACCACCATGATGGCATCCATGATCCTTAGGGAAAAGTATCTTTTCGGGATTTTGGGGGATAGGTTCCACTGTATCGGGCTCTTTCCACACCCTCTGGGACACCAGATTGATAAATGTGTCCAGAGGGGGAACCATCCAGGATGTGAATGGGATCGCCCCGAAGGGTTCCAAAAACACAGACTCCTCCAGAGTAGGAGCTTCAGAAATCCAGCTCCCATAATAGTGAAGAAGCTTCAAAGGATCACCAAAACAGGCATCATATGGTGAAGTGGGGGACCCCAATCCTTCAAGATCAGCATCCTCAAATGCGGGACTCCTCAGGTGATTCCAGGCATTTCCTTTCATCCTGCCTCTTACTGGAAGCTTCCCACCCCAGAGACCCCAGATGGGAAATAAATGAGGCTGGGGGCACTACTAGGACGGCAGCTTGGAGACCATCAGGGAGAGGCTGTCCCAGAGCAAGCTGAGAAACACCCACAGGTATGGATGTTGAAGGGGGGGGGGGCACCGGTCACAGTAGACCATTCCCTCTCCTGACAGAACATCTTTTCTATGACACTGAAAGCAGAGGTAGATGTAGGCTGACCAGGTCCAGCAAAACTAGGGTCTGAAGACAAGAAGACTCACTGGAACCTGAAGCCATCCCACTCTGTCCCATTTCCTATACCATAGCCAAACTATCAAGAGCATCATTCCTAAGCGGGATGGATGACACTGAGCCTGGAATCCTCGAACCCGACCTGACAACCCTAGTCTTGACCTGCTGGCCCTGAGGTCCACCTGGCTACACCACCACCAAGGTGGAGGAAACCAAGGTTGGCACCTGAGTCATGATCAGCCAGGCTTGTCTGCTCTGATCCTGAGAATGGAAGATGGCTGGTTCCGAAGACCTCTGATCTGTAGGACCAGAGGTTGAAAACCAAGCTACAGTAGCCAAAGCTTCAGTGCGAGGAAAAGGAGTGACTGAAATGCGGCCTAACTTCTTCTGTGCATGTAGGAAGAACTGCATCCACTGCTCTACTTCTGAAGTCTTCAAACTCTCAGTGGACCAAGATGACCAAACCAAAGAGGCCACCAAGGAGGATTTGGCAGATCAATGACCAGGAAATTATCAGGCCTACTGGACCAACCCAGAGAAGCTGAAATCTGAGGCAGAGATGAGGAGGACTCTGGTGAAAATTCCAGTGATGTAGGAGGAGAAAAGAGAGAGTCTGTCCCGAAGGAGCTCTCTAACCAGGAAAGGGCTCAGTACGCTAATGGTTGGGGAGGGTGTCTTGCTAGCAATCAGAGCTGAAAAGGATAGACTTCAAGGTAAAGGAACCTAAGGAGACAGACTCAGACACCAGTCCCAAAACCAATGGGCTCACAGGTGTTAGAGCAGACAGCACAGCTGAGGCCACTGGAGGATCCATGGGTATTGGGATTTTTCAGATCTAGACGGCCAGAAACAGTAACAGATGACAGGAGCTGAATATTTATTGTTTCTTTGGAAGCTTTGGGGTTTTTAGCCTGCTTATGAACAGACTTGTCCCCTTTGCTAGAGGAGGCTGACAAAAAGTCCCCCAAAGGCAGACCCTTAAGCATGACGTTGGCCCTCCTCTTGTTAACAGCATGAGAGTCAAAGCCCTGGCAAATGGCACAAGGGGACCCAGGTGAGCAGCCCCAAGGCAATATACACAATGGTCATGAGTATCCTGGGATGGAAGCTTATTTCTACATGAAACACTGTTTTGAATCCTTTAGCCATAACAACTATCTACCCTAACCCAAAAATACAGCAAACAACCCCAACACAAGTTCCAAAACACAGCAAACACCTGCACTAACCTATAACTAAAAAAAACTATACAAAAAAGTATCCCTAAACTGCATGCGGGCACAGACATGACACAACACTACACTAATTGCCAGTACCAAAAAAAAGCAGGTACAGGAGCAATCAAACCTTGTTGACAAAGGATACAATGAACAAACAAGCTGCTGCCAGAATGGTGGGAAACTAGATTTGGAGTAGCTCTAGTAAAGTGGGGTTAATGGGTAGAGAAGGTGGCACTCGTTGAGCTCAAGTCTTACAAGTTGGCTGGTACTGGATCAGACTCAGATCTAATAACCCACAAGTTGAACTAGGTAGGGTTACCACGTATCCGGAAATCAAACAGAGTCTCCAGCAGTCCAGAAAACACTGTACAAACACCATCGACTAAAAGCAGGCATCAGGAATGAAAATAGGGCGTTCCCATTAGTTGATGTCATGGTGACATCACAAAACAGGCAGAACATGGATGGGAGAGGGGGCAGGAATGGGCAGGGTTACTGGTGATGCAAGGGGTGTGGCCTTAGTCCAGTTTTAGCCACAACGAAATTTGGCAACCCTAAGTTGAACTCAGATACTAAAGACAACATTGGATCTTAATTTGAACACCTCCACCCACTCTCCATACCCATGGCCTCTTCCTTATTTCTCTCTCAGTCATGACTTTTTTTTTTTAAGTGAATATGCACCAGCAATTACTACAGCCTCATGCACAATGTTTTCCTATTACATATTATTTTGCTACCTTTAACAAAACTGTACTAAAAAAGTCACAAAACTATATCTATTAGGGGGTTGCTGCCTCACCAACACACCAGCCTCAAATGTTGCAAAGTAAATGAAGCAGATAATGACACCACATTTTCTTTTAATTTTTCAGTTTAACTGCACTCTTTACACTGCATTTCCTAAGCGGATTTTTTTACATTAGACTACAGCAAGCGGGACAAGAAAGGTGGCAACCCTTTGGAAGTGGGCATTGATACCAAAAGTGTACAGAGATGAAAGAACTATTTTCATCTTACCATTTCTACAGCTTCAGTGTTACAATGGCATGACACCTTATGCACGAATTAGAACTAACTAGCTGAATTTACATAGCTGTGACTCAGCCAGTGTAAGTCATCTGAAGTCACATTCACATCTGCACAACCATGGTGAGAGATGCTTAAAATAAGCTATGCTAGAATTACATGTTCTCTACAGAGGTCGTGTTAGGTATGAATCTTCCAGAACACAGTGCAGTTCTCTCTCTATAAAATTTAAATGCAGACAAGAAAATAACGCTAATATGAACTGAACCCTGAAGTGTTGTAAGAGATCTGGGGGCACAGGATGACAGCAACCTCTCCTTCGACCACCACATTGCTACTGTGGTCAGAAAGTCCCGTGTGGCACATCTCATTACCAAGGGCTTTGCATCCAGGAAGAAAGAGGTCATCATCTCTCTCTACTCTTCCCTCATTAGGCCAATCATAGAGTACAATGCCCCATTTGGCATGTACCTCACTAGACACATGTAACAGCTGGAAAGGCCAAAAAAGTACCTCATGAAGAGGATCCTAGGTCTTAAACACATGCACTACACAGACGGACTCAAAAAAACTTCAGCTATTCTCGATCTCATATCATCTACTAAGAGGCAATCTCTGCTTGACTTACAAAGCCATGTCTGACCCAGCTCTGTTAGAAATGCTACATCTAAAGAAATCCCAATCCCTCTGCACCACACGCTCCAGAGACCTCAACCTCATTACCACAATCAAAAGAACATGCTGGAGGGACAGGTTCATAACCCAAAGACTGCCCATGCTCTGGAATACTTCCCATACATGTCAAGCAGAGCACCTCACTGGCCCTCTTCAAGAGAAATCTTGATGAGTGGATGGGAAACAGAAAGTTCACCCCAGGGAGTGGCTCAACTTGATAGAGGCACTGGGAACCAACGGTGGGTGGCACGATGCCAGGGCACATCTATGGGGTAGGCATATAAAGGCTCCGGGGCCATTAGCCTAGTACACACCTATGAAGTTACGAACCTATGTTTGTAAATGTAGAATGATTTTCAAGAAAGAATTTTTTTTTTTGTCTTTCAGCTTTTCCCGGTAAGGGGTCGGCACAGCGGAACTCCGGTCCACTAATGATTGGCAGCAGATTTTTATGAAATGCCGAGGTGCCAGCT
Source organism: Protopterus annectens (assembly GCF_019279795.1). Classification (NCBI taxonomy): domain Eukaryota; kingdom Metazoa; phylum Chordata; order Ceratodontiformes; family Protopteridae; genus Protopterus; species Protopterus annectens. Next base: position 493,452,166 of record NC_056740.1, on the reverse strand, counting down.
CGACGCTCAACCTTCAACGAAGGTACGCCCATTTACGTATGCATGTCTTTCGAACGCTACCCAACCGCGGGGAGGACATGCAGACTCCACACAGAAGGCACTCCAAAGCCCAGCAGAGAATCGAACTCTTGCTGCGAGGTAACAACGCTACTGCCGTACCACAGCGGCATTTTCAAGAAAGAATGTAAACGAGTGAATTTTCTTGTTTCAATAATGGGTGACATCATTAAGCAGGAAGTGGTACAATGATCTCCCAAGTAATGGGTACACAGGTTACTTGCAACTAAATGTGCTCTAAAATATACTTTGGTAACTCCTGGAAGATGTGCCCTTTCAGCCTGTAAGGGCAGAGGTAAGGCATCCATCTGCAATGTCACCAAAATGAGTTCAAGAACAGACTGGGCTACTGGTGAGGGTCAGCCAGGGGAACGACTTGGCAATCTAGTACCATTGTCTGCCAAGAAAACTCTATAAGATGTTTTTTTGAATAACTGACCAAACGGCAACCATAATCGGTCACAACTCGACACACACAACACACACTGTCTTTGACTTTTAGTGATACTGGCATTTTTCCTGAACTGACCATTTATATTCCTACCTTTCTAGGCGTGCAGTCAGATCATCAGCAAAAAGCCTAGCACTTAAAACCAATAAACAGATATATCAGTAACCCTGATCAAGGACAGATGCACCACATTACAGCTATACTATAATTTATTGTGTAATTATAATTCATGTCATTTTTTTGCAAATCTCATGATGTTACATTTACTGACATTTAAGGTGACGTCATTGTTACATCTTTGGAGTATTTGGAAAAAAAAAACTACCTGGAAAGCAGAAGGACAAGCAAATCCAACACAGATAGTGAGCCGTCTCTCACCAAGCATAAAAAATTCCCTTAAATCCACCTTTCCACACAAGCAGTTGCATCCATGAAGCTGAAGGAACACCACAGGAGACAACCCATTGGCGATACAATGTGGCTCTTTAGTCTTAATCTGTCAGAAAGCTATGCAATGTTTATACATGGCAGTATCCATGAAGATCAGAACACTGACCATCTCTTCTCCTTAACTGTTAATTTTGGTTCCTAATTGAATCACTCGCTCATACTTCTTGAATGTTGCAATCATTCTGCACGTCTGTCCCACATGCGTTATCGATGCACATCTGTCCCACATTCATTATCGATGCTGTGCATTCTAACTGGAAGTCTCCATCTCCTGCTTGTCCTCGGAGGTTTACATTATGTGTTGCGCTTTTGGCTTTTCTCTTCTATTTCTAGATCTCCCCTGCGAAAGCAGCACATCTGTCGAGTTCAGCAGTACTAATCAGTCCAAACTGATAAACAACAGCAACACATCACAAGTTTAGCTTTTGAGGGTGTGACATTATATATATATATATATATATATATATATATATATATATATATATATATATATATATAGATATGGGTTACCTTCATTTGATCGAAATTTCATTTGATCTAAACTCATTTGATCTAAAGTTCATCTGATCGACAACCAGTATTCAAGGCAAATAACAGGGAGTTGTCCCCCTCCCCAAGGTCGTGTGACCCTGGAGTTGATATAGATATATATATATATATATATATATATATATATAGTTAGTTAGGGGGTGTGGGGAGCACAGCCCCCCACATTGGGGGGTGTGCAGGGATAAGCCCCCCACCTATTTTCATTCAAAATCTGTACTTTTTGTATTTTTTTTTCTTTTGAGAGAAACTAGGTGGGGGACTTTGCCCCCCACACCCCCCCCTAACTATATATACCAACTCCAGGGTCGCACGACATTGGGGAGGGGGACCAATCCCTGTTATTTGTCTTGAAGTGTACTGAATTACTGGTTGTCAATCAAATGAACTTTAGATCAAATGGGTTTCAGTCAAATGGGCTGTCAATCAAATGAAGGTAACCCATTATATATATATATATATATATATATATATATATATATATATATATATGTATATGTATATATACACACACATACACACACACATATACACACATACATGCGCACACACGCGCGCGCACACACAATTACTTACCACTCCTGATGAAAGGTGTGTCCACACAAAACAGCAGCAACATCCCTTGCGTTGTCAAAGAAATCTGAACAGATGGTGCAGTATGCCCGGATAGGCATCTTGGTCCTTTTCTACATCAAGAGTTTGTTACGAACCACAACTGTAACTGCTGTGCCAGTCTGTAAAAAGAAAATGGAAATTCATGTCACAACGGACTTTGGACAACAAATCAACATCAGATTATTTAGCATCAGAGAGGTGATACAAGGTTGGTGCTTCCTGACAAAGTTTATGCTAAAAGTGAAAGCCATAACAGTTAACAGCAAATATGATTCAACAATACAAACATATGGAGCAACAGATACCACACTGTCAAAGGTAAACCAACCAAAGTACTAAACGCTGTTACTAAAATGGAAGGCAGCAGCATTATAAAATACCAAGAGTGAGTAAAATCCACTCCTAGCTTCCGACGGGCAGCATGGTGAGTCACTAGTTAAAGGTTTCAGCACCATCACTAGAGAGTTCATTCAGTAATTACTGGGTCAAAGACTCTGACGTGCAAGTTCTTGCATTTCGTGCTACTGCTTAAAACATGCCGAGGACCATCTGGTTTAAAACATCACGTGTACGCAAATAGAGAGAGAGTTCATTTACCTGGTCAACAAAAAAATAAAAATAAAACCCCATCAGTTGCAACACTGCAATCAATTAGCAGAGCTCCTTGGCTCGGCCACTGCAGGATGAAGAAACTCCACAGAGAGTTAAAGGGAAAGAGTGAAAGAGAGGAAGTCAGTACAACAGAGAAATCAGGTAGCTTTGCATGAGCAATTACCGGAAGGAAAGCAGCATGTATAGTTTAGAGTACTGGAGGCAACAGAGACCTTGATAAGAGAATGCATTGATTAGGAGGTGCTGTTCTGTACTTTTGGCTTAAGGATTGTAAACAGTTTCCTGGCAAAGTGAAAACTGTCACAAAGAATATTGAAAGATAACTAAGCAGCTAGCCGGTGCCCTAGTGACCAGATAATCAGTTTGCTTGGGAGCACACTGAACAGACAGGGAAGTTGTTGAGAAGACTAAAAATGGGAAAGGACAGCAGATTCCACCCTGGTAGTAACATGAAACAGTTATTAATGAAATGCAATCATAAAACAGATAGCGTGTTGCAGTGGTTTGTACATGGAGGGTTCAAAATGCAGAGACAGATCTCACACTGACCACCACAGGAAACAGAAGTACAGTTGCGCAAGTCCTACTTACACACAACAAAAGATCTTTGTATCTCTTCACTGCTGCAGGACCGATGGGTAGTGGCCTGACAAGGACACAGCACCCAGCCAGCGTGTCAAAGCTCCAACTCCCCTCCCTCTCTCCGGTTGCCAATACTCTTCCCTCTAAAAAGGGTGCAACCTATCAGCAACCAGAGTCAGTTAAATCTTCAGGATTTTACTGCTACAAGAAAGGAAGGAAGGAAGGTTCATCCTGAGCAAACAATCACCATAAAACTCATCCAAACCACCACTGTAAGGATGTTGAGTCCTACCTCAACTATCTATAAAGGGGGATGGTGGGTGGGTGTGGCTATTACAGCAGTAAAGGAATTTGAACATCTACTGTTATGGGCAAGTAGAACTTGCGCAGCTGTACTATGTTCTTCATTCTTACTACTGCAGTAGCCTATTTGTAGATTCACTACTTCTGCCAGGGTTCAAGCATTGGGGACGGTGCAGTGGTTTGCATTGTCGCCTCACAGCAAAAGGTTCTCTGGTGCAATTCTCAGCTGGGGTGGCCTTCTATGTGGAGTCTGCATGTCCTTCCTGCATTCGTGTGGGTTTCTGCCAGATGCTCTGATTTTCTCCCACATTACAAAGACATGCGTCTGGAGCGTTTCTCCCTGTTCTCCACTGAAAATTGTCTTGTTCCAAGTCAGACTTTCTGGGTAAACAAATGTTAAAAATAATAGTGCTTTGTTACTGTACCGTACCATAATTAGCTGGAAACACTGTATGCAGTGACACTGAGAAACTGAAGTCTTAATTACCTAAGCTCATGCTGAACAGGTCCCAGTCTCTCCTTTATGGACAGTCTTCTGCACTTTTCATAATGAATTTTCCAAACACTGTAGTTATTTAATAAAGTTTTATTAAATGTTCACCATATCAGAATACTGTCTTCATTAACAGTACTAGTTGCTGCACATCATATTTGGATTGTCCTGAATAACGTAAACCAACATTCTCTATATGACCTGTTTTCTGTACTCAGGCTCGAGTGTTTGACATCTTCTCTCAAGTAACAGGTCGAATGAACTTACTAACCTTAACTGAACTGCTATCCTGAACACAACATATTATATTGCTTCAGTCCAGTAATTTATTTACTTTTTCTAACGTTGATCTCAGGCTTTGTCTTGTATGTGCAAAGAACATTCTGTAGCTGACAAGAGTTTATCTTTTCCTTGAGAAGAGAACATTCTGTCTGAACACTTTATGCTTATCTTTGCTTTTTAATAAACTGTCTTTTCATGTTTGGCCTTCAAGGTTATTTTCCTTTCTGCTTAACTGTCTTTTATGCATAAAAGAAACAAATTGTTATACCCTTTAGCCTGTCTAATAACTACTTTAAAATGGAAATCCCTAATCTAACACTATCCCCAAAATGGTTCAAGTCCACTCCTTTCTAGTACGCCACTGAAGACAAAGCACTGGTACAATGTGCCTTAACTCTGCCTGAAATTATACCATGGTGGGAATAGTAAAAAAAAAACAAGTGCAGAGGACAACCATCTTGATATAGTCAGTTTAGACATGCGTTAGCCTTTCTGAGTCTCAGCATACGACAAACAGCTTATTATCCTTCTTAAAGGGCTCAGTTGTGTCAAGGTAGTAGTGAGCTGTATGTGTGCATCCAATGTATGTAGAATCTGTCCTCCCTTGTGTTCTGGCTCTGAGTAATAACACTAGAAGACTGCTGGCTGGATTCAAGGTAAACATCAGAAACAACTTTAGTCACGAATGAAGGATGACTGCGCAAGGCAACCCTATCCCTCTGGAAAACCAGACAGGATTCACTTACCATAAGGGCTTGCAACTCAGATACTCACCTTGCAGATGTGAGAACAAGGAAATCAAAAATGTTTCCAAGTAATGGATTACAAGTTGCCCTGAGAGGCCAGTTCAGAGTGCTAAGATCAGCTTTTCTAGAACAAAATTGAGATTCCAAGGAGAAGGAATTTGCTTGTGAGGAGGTCTCATATTACACGTTCCTTTCAAAAACTGTTTGACCAGAAACATAGAAGAAAGAGGGTTTCATAAGCAGACAAGCTGGGATAGCCACAAGATGCACCTTGATGACCAGAAACATAGTAGAAAGAGGGTTTCATAAGCAGACAAGCTGGGATAGAGATGCACCTTGATGAAAGCATACAACAAGCAATTATTTATCTCACACAAATAATTGAGAACCAGAGGTCCTACTTCTCTTTCGGGACCCCTGTGATTGGCAAGGCACCAACCAGAAAGTCTCTTCCATTTGCCAACACAAGACTTTCTATTAGCAGGCTTTCTTGCCTCCTTTAGTACCTGTTGCAGATCCTCATGAAAAAGGTGCCCAAGAGGTACTACAACCGATGGCCATGATGGTTCAATTTTAACTGACCAACGTCTAGGTGCATCAAACTCCCCTTCTACTGTGTGACTAGTCTGCAAGGAAGCTTGCGGTAATTGGCCTTGGCCAGTTCCATAAAAGGGGAGAACCAATTTTGCCTGGGCCAAAAGGGAGCCATCACGATGATTCTTGGCAATTCTCACTCACTGGAAGTACCTTCAAAATCACTCGAAACGGTGGTGAAGCACACAAGAACATTCCCGGCCAAGGGAAAGATAGATAATCTGTTCCTCATGCCTGGCTGCAAGATGACTCAAAACAGACTTTTTCTAGTTGCCTGTTTTGTAAAGAGGCAAGCATATCTACTTCAGGTGTTCACCACATCTGATCAAGTCCTGGAACATGCCTGTATGGAGTTTACACTCATGAGGGTCTTTCTAGGATTTGCAGTCTGTCAGGAGGCCTGAAGAGTCACAGAATTCTGAACAGCCAACTGGAAAAGATGATACAACTTTGTAACCCCCCCCCCCACCGTTTAGTGAGATAGCACATCAACGGGGTACTGTCTGTAACCACCAGTAAAGGGCCTGGAGTCCATAGATGATGAAGAATCACTGCCAGAATTTCCTTAATGTTTATGCGACTTGGTCTGTCAAAATGCTCCACAGACTTTGCACTTTTACTCCCATGGTAGGTGCACCCACACATAATCCGAAGTGTCTGTCCTCACAGATTGACCTGGGTTGGAAGAGAAAAGAGGGCCCTGGACAGAGAAATTTGTGGTCTCCCTCTATTCTTCCCTCGTTAGGCCAGTCGAGTACAATGCCCTATTTGGCATGTACCTCACTAGACACCTGCAACAACTGGAGAGGCCACAAAACTACCTCATAAACAGGATCCTAGGCCTTAAACACTTGTCCTATATGGACAGACACAAACTCCAACTATTCTCGGTCTCATATCGCTTACTTAGAGGTGATTTCTGCTTGTATTACAAAGCCATGACTGACCCAGCTCTGTCTGAAATGCTTCATCTAAAGAAATCCCAATCCCTCCGCACCACACTCTCAGGAGACCTCAACCTCATTACCACAACCCACAGAACTTACTGGAGGAACAGGTTCATAACCCAGAAACTGCCCATGCTATGGAATAGACTTCCCACACATATCAAGCAGAGCACCTCGCTGACCCTCTTCAAGAGAGATCTTGATGAGTGGATGGGAAATAAAAAATTCAACTCGGGGATAACTCCAGTGGCTCTACTCGACAAAGGCACTGGAAACTAAGGTCGGGTGGCACGATGCCAGGGTAATCCTATGACTATGCTTGTAAATGCCTCAGGGCCATTAGCCTAGTACAGACCTATGAATCTATGTGCCCTCAGTTTAGAAGGAAATGGATGTAAGAGGAGTTATTTTTAATACAGATGGATAGAAATATTAAGATCAATGAAAGAAAGACTTTAGAAGGTCAATAAAACCCAAAATGTTAGGAAAAGTTTGATAAAAAAATTAACAGTAATTAGGATTGTCCATAGAGATTCATGCAATACAACAAAAGTAAATAGGATACATTATCTGTTATTAATCTGACTGCACAGTAAAGTCCTACCACAAAAATACAAGTTAGTAAGGGAAAGGATGGGAAGAAATCGAATGCCATAATGGAAGTATCGAACAGAGAAAACTATAAAGCAACTAAGACAAGAAGTGTCACTGTTAAGAGAAGTATAGAAGAGGAAACAGATTAACAAAAATACTAAGAAAGATAGACGTGATAAAAGCAGTGCACAGTATTGTAATGAATACTAAGAAAGATAGACGTGATAAAAGCAGTGCACAGTATTGTAATGGATCAGGACTTATCATGCACTATCGCAAATAATAAACTAAAAATATCACCAAAGGCAGAAAAACTTAGAAGATACACAGATAAATATAAAGGAAATGTACAAAATAAGCAAATTATGGATGGATGACCCAAATTTTATAGAGAACTGGGAAACAAGGTAAAAGGAACTGAAATACCAAAAAAAAAAAAAAAAAAAGACATTCTGGATAAGTATTTATGAAGATCCTGTGGAACATAACCATGCTAAATGGATAGAAGAAATGAAAGAAAGAATAAGAAGTTCAAATGTACAGGATATGAAATGGGACGGAAAAAAAGCCAGAGTGAACGAAACAAAAGGCCCAGATGCAGTACCTAATTTCTAGCTAAAAGCATTAACATCTTTGCATGAAGATTTAGCCATGAGTTAAGAACTATTTACATGCGTACCCTGAACAGACACCAACCTGGCTAACAGGAAAAACAATATTGCTACGTAAAAGTGAACCTGTAAGCTACTGTAAAAATTATAGACCAATAACTTGCCTTCCAACAATGTACAAACTATATACTGGAATTGATGCCAACAGAGTTTATAGTCATTTAAAAGAAAATTCAATTATGGCAATAGAACAAAAGGGTAATAAAATAAAGTCATATGGAATAAAAATAGAAGTTATGTTCTTACCATAACGTTCCATGTTAGTTGTCTTCTTCTCGCCTTCTTCTTGCTGGATGGGTTCGGAGCCGACCTCGCCCGACTCGCCACTCTAAAAGCTCGAGAGTTGGTTCCACCGGCTCGAGGCTCCCCTTATATCCCACAATGCTAGGCGAGAGTTACCTCAGATCTCGTTTGTAAGCTAACCCCAGCTTATAATAGTAACAGAATAACTCTAAACAGAGTCCACCTCTAACAACAGGAAGAAAGAAGGGTGACCTACATCCTGATCCAGGAAATATGCACAACAGCATATGCCTATGAAAGAGGTGGTAGAAAGAGAGGTCACAATCACAACTCCTCTAGGTCTGTCCAGGCCAGGGGGAAGGAGGGGGGCTAAGAAGGCGAGAAGAAGACAACTAACATGGAACGTTATGGTAAGAACATAACTTCTATATGTTAAGTTGTCTATCTCGCCTTCAATCTTGCTGGATGGGACCGCGTCCCTAGCACCTTGTCCCGGGTGGCCTAACGGAACAGACTCCTGAGAACAGTGGAACCAAAGTTAGCTCTATGCCTAGAAGCTAAGTCCAGCTTATAATGAGAAATGAAAGTGTGAGGAGTAGCCCAAGTAGCCGCTGCACAAATGGTGTCAATAGGCAGTCTGTCTTGGAAGGCTAAAGAAGTAGCCAAAGCTCTGGTGGAATGGGCCTTAGGTTTATTAGGCAGTTTTTGGTGTCTAATTTCATATACAAGGGAAATCAAAGATGTTAGCCATCTGGATAATGATACCTTTGAAACTGAATGTCTCCTATGCGGAAAGCAGAAAGGGACTAACAGCTGATCAGATTTTCTGAATTGTTTTGTTCTATCCACGTAGTACCTCAATTGACGATGAACATCCAGGCAGTGTAATTTTTGTTCAGACCTATTGGAATATTCTGGAAAAAAGACAGGGAGGTCAATGCTTTGATTTAGATTTGACGTCGAGACCACCTTAGGCAAAAAGGACGGGTTAGTTCGTAAGGATACTCTGTCCTTATGAAATAATAGATTAGGAGGTCGACAGCTGAGTGCCTGAAGCTCTGAAACTCTTCTAGCTGAAGTAATAGCTACCAGAAAAAGAGTCTTCCATGATAGCAATTTTAAAGAACAGGAGACTGCAGGTTCGAAAGGGGGAAGAATCAAAGAAGCAAGAACTAAATTTAGGTCCCAAGGAGAAGGAGGATTTCTTATAGGAGGTCTGAGAAGAAAAACTCCTTTCAAAAAGGCTTTGCAAAGCTTGTGGGACATTAGGGCAGATTCAGAAATACCCACATGAAAATTAGAAATAGCTGCCAATTGAACTTTAAGTGTAGAGGGAGATGAACCTGCATGGAAGAGTTCAGCTAGAAAATCGAGGACTAGTTGGATGGAAGCAGTGAAAGGATCTATGTCCTTTCCTTGAGCCCAATATGTGAAGCGTTTCCACTTACTCAAATAAATCTTTCGAGTGGAAGATTTATGGGAAGATTTATGGGAAGCTATCAAAATATCTCTAACAGAGTGAGATAATTGAGGAAGCCTGGCTAAGGTTGGAACTGGAGGAACCAAGCAGTGAGGTTCAGCGAGGGGAGGGAGCGATGAAACTGACCCGACTGATGGATCAAAAGATCTGGAACTAGGTCCAGATTCCACGGTCGCTCCAAGAGAAAACGATGTAGAAAGGGGAACCACACTTGTCGAGGCCAGTAAGGAGCAATGAGGATCAATGAGGCCTTCTGAGCGATAGCTTTCTGTATTACTTGAGAGATCAGTGGGAAAGGAGGAAATGCATACAGAAGTCCCCGGGGCCAAACTTGGACTAGAGCGTCTCTGCTGGGTTGGCCTGGTAAAGGGAATAGAGTGAAATATTCTCTGCACTTGCTGTTTTGGGGAGTAGCAAAAAGATCGCAGCAAGGCTGACCCCACTTGAGAAAAATTTCTCTGACTACAGAGTCTTTCAGAGACCACTCGTGAGGCATGAGTATAGCTCTGCTCAACTTGTCCGCAATTTGATTGGACTTCCCGGGGATGTGCGTTGCTATCAGAAACCGCTGAGAAGAAATCGCCCATTGCCACAGTCTGAGTGCTTCTCGACACAGGGGGTATGATCTGGTTCCGCCTTGTTTGATGATGTACCACACTACAGACATATTGTCTGTCTGGATTGCAATCGTTCCCAAGGGAAGAGAGTCTTGAAGGGCTTGCAACGCTAAAAGCACTGCTCTCATCTCCAGAACATTTATGTGCAAGTGGCATTCGTTTGGTTGCCATGTGCCCTGGACCGTCCTGCCCTGATAATGACCCCCCCCACCCGATCAGGGAGGCATCCATTGTCAGAGTAGCAACCGGAGGAGGTGGAACAAAGGGTCTTCCCGACAAGAGCTGAGGGGAAGACATCCACCACATGAGATGCTTTTTGCACGCTTGCGTGATCAAAATGGTGCGAGACATTGGAAGTTCCTGGTATGACCATTGAGTAAAGAGCATCCATTGAAGGATCCGCATGTGGTATCTGGCTAATGGAAGCAGAGGTATGGCCGCTGCCATAATTCCCAACACCTTTAGAACTAACCTGGCTTTGATTCTGTTGTTGTTGAAAAGGAGTGATACCAATTTGTGAATGTCTGTTATTCTCTGATGTGTTAGTCTTGCAGACATGTTTATTGTATCTAGATTTGCGCCTATGTAGGTAATAGTACGACAAGGCGACAAAACAGACTTTTCGCAGTTTATTGAAATACCCAGCTTTTGACAAACGCGAAAAGTGTAATCTCTGGCCATCAGAAGGAGATGCTTGGTGGGAGCTGTGAGGAGCCAGTCGTCCAAATATGGAAACACCTGGAATCCTTTTCGTCTCAGGTGAGAAGCTACCACTGCCATGCATTTGGTAAACACCCGGGGGGCAGTGGTGAGACCAAAGGGCAGGGCCCTGAACTGAAAATGACTGGTTCCCAGCCTGAAGCGGAGGAATCTTCTGGAGCGTCTGTTCATCTTTATGTGATAGTACGCATCCCGAAGGTCTATAGAGCACATCCAGTTTCCTTTGCCCAAAGGGGAAGGATGGATTGCAGCGTGACCATCCGAAATCTTGTTTTCTTGACTGATTTGTTCAAGACACTGAGATCCAAAATTGGTCTCCAGTCCCTGTTTTCTTTGGAACTAAAAGAACCTTGAGTAGATTCGGATCCTTGCTGGTCTGCTGGAACTGGCTGAATTGCTCTTTTGCAAGCAGTTTTGAAATTTCCAAAACTGCTAGATCCCTTTGAGCGGTGGCACATCTGGAAGGGATTTTTACTGATTTGGAAAGCGAAGAAAGGGGATAGAATAGCCTTGAAATGATGGACTGTACCCATTTGTCTTGAGTCAGGGATAGCCAGGCTTCTGGGTACAGTGACAATCTTCCCCGACTGCCTCGAAGATGGGCAGTCGGGCAACACTCAGGGATGCTGAAAGGGCTTGTCAGGAAAGACTTCCCGATTGCCCTGGTTCTGCGGACCCCCTGCCCCTAGGGCGGCGTCAACCATTGTTATTCCCGCCTCTGCGGAAGCGACTCTGTCGTCAGGCGAAGTCCCTTGAGATTGTTTACGGAACCACATCTTTCCACCTTTCTGGCCTTTGGGGTAAGGCCTGGAAGGAGTAGAAAACGGACTCCGGCGGCAGAAAGGGTCTTGCCATCAGTCTCGCACCTAGTCAAGGTTTCTTTCACTTGAGGACCAAAGAGGATGATCCATCAAGCGGGAGTTCGTGAAAGACGTCTTGAAGGGGTCCGCAAAATTGCATAGCCGCATCCAGGCATGCCTACATAAGGCCACACCTGTCCCTGCGGCTCTGCTCGCTCCATCAGCCGCGTAAGAAAGAAGGCGCATGGAGGAGTTGGTTATGGAATTAAGGGTAGCCAGCTGCGTGTTCATCTTATCTTGAAACCCGCAGCTGTAGGGTCCTTTAACATTTCACTCGCTTCCTTGATCAAGTCCCTTTGAAGACGAGTAAAATGGCACAGGTAGTTCAGCGAACGCATGGTAAATGTCGCTGACGAAAACATCCGCTTCCCGTACCTATCCATGGACCTAGATTCCTTGTTAGGTGGATGGACAGGTACTGAAGGATCAGCTAGCTCCTTCTTAGTGGCAGCCGCTACCACCATAGCATCCACAGAAACTCCTTTTGTTAAAAACTGTTTGTCTGCTGGAGCTGTTATGAACTTGGAGGGTCTCCTGGGAGTGGGGTCCACTGAATCAGGAGCCGTCCATGCCTTCTTAGCAACCACCTGCATGAGGGGGTCGAAGGGGGGGGACACCCAGGAGGTGGAAGGACGAGAGCCAAACGCCTCAAGATACACAGATTCGTCCTCCGAAGGGTTAAGGGCTGGCCAATTTCCCCTCTGTTTCAGGATCTCCAGAATGTCTGCAAATGAGACATCTTCAGAAGGGGAACGGGGGGAACCCTCAGAATCATCCAAATCTGTGTCTGACGTGATGGACTCAGGTGAGTCAATGTGTTTCCTCTTACACTTCCTCTTCCGAGGGGGCTCTTCTGCCAAATCAGGAGAGGCCTCGGAAGAGGATGAAATCCCTACAGGGGGTTCCTGAGGAGCTGGCTCTCTGCAGTCCGGGATGAGGGAGTGAGTCGACTTAGCCTGAGGCACCATAGAGGGAGGGGCGGACGGAGCCGACTGTGGAGTAGAGCCAGGCTCTAACACACTCCGCATGACCTCGAATGCACCCCTGTCAGGCAGAGCCAGAGGTCCCCGCCCCGAGAAGCTAAGAACCCCCCTCGGCACCGACAGTGATGGCTCCGAGGCCGATGTCGGAGCCGAACTCACCAGCGCCGAAGCACCGAGAGGGAGAGGGGGGTCGGACAAGGGTCCGATGCCACTCACCCCCTCGGAGCCAACGAGGGAAGTCCGGCGCCGAGATTCTTCCAAGGAAGAAAACGGAGCCGACGACGGAGCCGAAGACAATTGTATCGGCTCCGGCGCTATCACAGTCTCGGTTCCGACACGACCCGGCTCCGAGCTCAAGAGAGTCGAAGGAGGAATATGTTGATGGACCGGGGCAGGCATCAACTGATGAGTCGGGCTCTGAAGCATCTGGGCCAGTGCCTCGGACTTAAGTAGTCGACTCACTACCCTCTGAAGGTCATGATCCGACAGCCTCGATGACCTAGAGGAGTGAGATCTTTGGCTCCGTTCAGACAGCAGGGGAGATCCTGGAGCCAAATGAACGGAGCCAAGAGATGGTGACCTGGACCTCTTCCTAGTTGTCGGCTCCGAAGGTCTGGTCGGAGCCGACACGGGAACTTCTACTACCTCGGCTCCGGCCGGAGCCGAGGGGGCCACAGAAACTGTGGACTGAGACTTAATCGGCTCCAGCCGGAGCCGATGAAGGCAGAGGTTGAGAAACCTTAGGTCTCGGCTCAGTTGCCGGAGCCGAAGACCTAGATGCCTTAGAGGGCTTCCCTGTTGAAACAGACAAGGAATCCTCTGGCTTGAGTAAGCCTCTGAGAATCAATTTATTCTTTCTTTCCTGCAGGACCCTGGGGCTGAAGCCATGGCACACAGCACAGGAGTCCTGCAGGTGCAAAGGCCCCAGACAGTAGACACAAGAAGTGTGAGCGTCTGTCAGAGACATTTTCTGACAGCACGCATCACACTTCTTGAATCCGGAGACCTTTGCTTCTTTAGACATTTTTTTTGTCTTTGAACAGGTGTACACAAACACACACACAAACACACTAGTTACACCCTGTCAATTTAAAGTATAATAAAAACCAGTACTAGGATTTTAAAATAAAATAAAACACACACACTCCACTAGGGAAGGAAAGGCCTGTAGGCCCAAGGGAAGAACCTAAGGTTCTTGAGGGAAAAAAACGGGAATTTTTTAGAAGGGGATAAAATTTACTCTAAACTAAGGGAATTAAGTAAATATATTAAAAATAAAGGGGTTTTGAAAGACTAATCTCACAAGAAAAGTTACTCACCAGGAACCGGTAGAAAAACCAACCTCGAAGCTGTAGCGGCAAACGAGATCTGGGATATAAGGGGAGCCTCGAGCCGGTGGAACCAACTCTCGAGCTTTTAGAGTGGCCGAGTCGGAGCCGAGGTCGGCTCCGAACCCATCCAGCAAGAATGAAGGCGAGATAGACAACTTAACATGAACATTTTGTTAAAGTCATAGTGGAGAACTGTACAAAGGCGAAGAATCTAAGTATGGCATGGATAGACTACAGAGTGCTTAAAATGTAGAAGCTACACCCTACACTGAAACTACATTGCAGCAACCATGAAACAAAACAGTGGCAGGCCACTTTGCAGTTAAAAGCCATGATAAAGGATGAATTATTATTCCAGGGATAAAAATCCAAAGGGGGGTATTCCAGGATGACTGTCACTGCTGCTCTTTTTTCCTTGCCCTTAACCTATTAAGCTTATGTTAATCTTCTTAACAGATTAAGTCATGGCTATAATTTAGCTCACAGAAATCAAAGTGTAAAGCAGTGGTGCACAACGTGCGGCCCCGGGACAAAATCCGGCTCTCGACACACCACCATCCGGCCCCCAGAGTGTAACCAAAAAGTTTTAAAAGTGAAAAAATGCTATGCCTTACTCCAGTCGCGCAACTTTCCAGCACATGCTTACTTACCTAATTGACTGCAGTTGCACACACCTCTAATGTTAGCTGCTGAAGTAACTATTCTTTGTTGTTTATAACTTGTAGTCTGTAAACAGTAGCAACTTTCTGCAAGAGTTTGTAATAAATCATGGCTGCAAGCCAGAATAAAGGTAAACTCAAAGTTGATGTAGAAAAAGCAATTTCATAACTGCTGTCTTGAGTAAAAATGTCAGTCACCTGTACCTGTTAACTCGTAATGACTTAATATGTTTTGAGATGGCCTGCAAATGCATTAAGAAATCGTGTAGTGGTCCTCCCCACAAAAAGGTTGTGCACCACTGGTGTAGAGACTTCTCACCTTCTCTTTGTCAATGATTTAAAACTATACAGCTCATCAGATGAGGAACTGAAAGCACAACTGCAAGTTGTCAAAACTTTTTCAGATGATACAAGAATGTCATTTGGTCTCGATAAATGTGAAAATAGCAACTTTTAAAGCAGGAAAGCTGCAGCAACAAGAAAACAGTCTGGGACAAAAATGTGATATAAAAGAACTTGAGCAAGAGGGAGTGTATGAATGTTTGGAACTGATGAAGGATCATCAATAAAACATGAACAAATGCAAATAAAACTTAGTAAGGAATATTTTAGAAGACTTTAATTAATCCTACAAACAACACTGACATCTAGGAACAAAGTTCAAGCTATAAACCAATTTGCTCTTTTTGTCCTGCGTTTGTATTACGTTATCGAAAGATGAAAATAGCGAACGCTATTTCATTGCCCCCAAAACATCTAAACATGAAAATATCGAACATTCAGAATAGCGAAATTTTTCCCATAGAAAAAATTTGCTGCTCCGAAACACATACAAACACATCAAACAAACAGCAACCACACACATACACTTAAATTCCTGCATCTAACGCTACACTAAACTAAACATACACTACTATCTACCCACTTACCTTAACCCAAACCTTAAGGTCCGTCACTATCACACACTCACCTAACCCGTGCCCTAACCCTAACTCACTTAAACTGCCCCTAACCCTAAAGTCTGTCACTATTGCACACACGCCTAACCCGCGCCCTAACTTACTTAACCCGCCCCTAACATACAAACAATCGCACACTTACCTGAATCCAACCCGTAATTTTCCACCACAGCGCTAAGAATAGCGAAGCCATAGAAACAGCCAACCAAATTCTTTCCTGAGGAAAGAATTCGCTGTTCTGCAGCTTCGTTATACTTAGCGTTCGCTGAACAGTGTTCGATATCAGAACATTCAAAGTTTTAATACCTCGATGTTCTGATATAGATAGAGACCCTTTGTCCTAACTTACAGTTTTGGAGTGATTGATTGTCCCCAAAGGGTGTTGGATAGATTAGACAGGAAAACAAGGATGCTTCATGCACATCAAATGATTTATAAAAATCAGTGCATACCTAGATTACATATTCCCCGTTCCGGAGGAGGTATGGGCCTCCTTGAAACTGATTACATGTAGAGATCTGCAATCGTGGGACTGCATACATATCTGCAGACCTCAGAACACCAAAACATAGTGAAAGTTTTGAAACATGAGGAGAGTAAATCTAAGATGACCTCCCTATTGAGCAGAAGCATATAGACATCAATCATGAATGGAAA
Source organism: Protopterus annectens (assembly GCF_019279795.1). Taxonomy (NCBI): domain Eukaryota; kingdom Metazoa; phylum Chordata; order Ceratodontiformes; family Protopteridae; genus Protopterus; species Protopterus annectens. The sequence goes on along the minus strand of NC_056740.1, from coordinate 493,435,714 downwards.
TCAAATCAGAAGTAGATAAAAAAAAAAATCGGTCAGTAGCTGAATGTGCCAAAAAACAAAAGAAAGAATATAAGGTGAAGGATCAGATGAGAAGGCAAGAAATGTGTAAAATGCATAATTATAGTTGCAAGTATAGAAAACTCCTGGAACAACCTTATGTTGATCAGTATCGAACACAGGAATGGTTAAGGAGCGGCAAATTCAAATCAAAAGATTCAAGGTTAATATTGGTGGCCCAAGATAGTGGACTACATACACATTGGTTTACTAAGTCCATTGAACATGTGGGAGAAACAAACAAATGTAGGTTTTGTAAAACACCATTGGAAACAGTTGCACACCTTGTTGCTGGTTGTGACATACTAATGGTATAATGAAAGGCAGAATAATGTGGTAAGACTACTGCATTGGGGATAGTGCAAATATTACAATACTGAAGTATCTGAAAAACTGGAAACATAAGCAACAAAGCATCATACGAAATTAAGTATACATTACACAGAATTGCTCAAAGAGTTCAAAAGATAGATGCAAGAAAACCAGATATAGTGCTCCACAAAAAGAAGTAGCATTTACTACTGAAATTGCTACACTCTGCGACTACAGTGTCTTGTGTGGAGAGAGACAAAGTCATAAAATATTAGCATTTACAGGCATAAATGAGAGTAATGTGGAAGAAAGATACCCAGACAGATCCAAAAGTAGTAGAAGCAACAGATGTTATAAAAAAGAATCTACAACTGTATTTAAATATGTTGCTGATCTATGTAACTCCGTACAAACTGCAGGACGAGTCATTACTGGGCACACTGCGGGTGCTGCAAAGAGCACTTCCGGCTGACATCAAAGAATGAAACAATACTAATTTCATGAACTTTAATCGTACTTTGACTTAGGAATGGGGTCCATTCCCATCATGGTATTAGAAACCCAAAAGAATTTGGAGAAATTACAAATGAGAAGTTTAGTATTTACTAGCAAGCACCAAACTCACTTTCCTTTCCCAAATTAGTAATCACAAGGAGTACACTGAAAACTGCGTTACCATACCTTAAACTTTTAATCAGAAATATCACAGAATATTTATTATATCAGAAATGAGAAAACATTCCAGTTCCATTAAAAGCACTAACAGTAGGGAAAATACATTTCAATTGTAAAAGCAAAGCCAAAATACTTAATTTTTATGTTAAAAACCCACAGTTTCCACACAAAATTAAAAAATAAGCCAAGTAAGCAGAGCAGAAGCATATACAATCCATGACAGTAGCCGATATTCTTAAGGCAGAATACCACAGACTTTTTTTTTTTTTTTTTTAAATTAAGTTAGGTCAGAAATAATATCACAGATACTCAAAAAATATTTATGAGAGGAAGAGGTCTCCAAGTGGCTTTATCTGCTAGGCAAGAAGCTTTTCACCGATTACTGGTCTGCTGGAGCCACAGAAATGCTTCTCCTCTAGCCGGCAGTAAAATTTTGAAGATTTACCTCAGTCTGGTTGCTGACATGCTTCCCTTTAAAAAGCTGCAGCCTATCAGCAGTCAGGGTGCTTGAGGAAGAGGAGAGAGCACTAGCAAGCTGGCTGAGTGCTGTGCCCTTGACAGGACAATATTCACAGGTTACTCCAGCAGTGAGAATGAAGAACATCTGAAGTTGATAATAACTAGTAAACTCTTGAGCGATAATTATGGGTACATCATTCATGAGCTGACTGCACACAATTAAAATACCAGAGACGGTTGGAAAACTCTTGATGACAGCAAAAAAAAAAAAAAAACACAAGAGTAGGACCAGCCCATATATTAAGTATCCAAACATTTAGATGGTTTCAATACCTTCGAGAAGTTACTGGCTAGTTGATCTTCCAAGAAGTGGAGCACGGCTTTCATTTGGATATGCTACCTACAACCAGTGCAATGGTTTTAATAAAGTTATTGTTGAGGAATCTGTTAGAATGCAAAGGAGAGACCTTTCACTGTGGTGAGGAAGGTAAGCAATATTAAACACATTTAATCCTGAACTGCAGGAGGCTAATTAACACCTTTCCTTCCCAAGGTCTTCTAAGCCAGGAAACCACTTGCTTCCAGAGATCTTTTCTCCAAAATCCTCACATGAAAACATAACTTCATTAGATTTACAATACCTGATAAATTATGTGAATTACAAAAATGTTAAGACATATTAACCCTTTGGTAGACAACAGACTATACAGTGGTGGTACCAAAGGTTTGTCTTTAGATGCACATTTTATACTGTAGCTTTACTAAAGAAACAAATGTATTTTTTACCAAGAAAAAACAGTGTTATGGTCATAAAAGACAGATCCCAAGACATTAATGAGAGAAATGTTCACCTGCTTGAGAGCTTTCCAATGAAGTATGACTAGAATGGCTAGAGTACTGCTGTCTTGGAATATTGCCAAATCTACTGAAATTGATCAATGCTTTCACAATATTTCAAAATATTAAATCTACAAAACCATTTAAATGGCAAACATCAGTGGCAAGAAGGATGTGCCTTAATGTTTTGTACATGCTGGCCTCATTTGTTCACCTGGAGGTCACACAGCTTTTATGAAAATACGGATAATACTTATTACCAAAAAGCATTTACATCTCAGAATGTCTTCACATCATCCACTATGTTTTCATGTCAGTTTTCGCTAACCCTCAATGATTTAACACACTACCCCCACTAACCCTCAATGATTTAACACACTACCCCCACTAACCCTCAATGATTTAACACACTACCCCCACTAACCCTCAATGATTTAACACACTACCCCCACTAACCCTCAATGATTTAACACACTACCCCCACTAACCCTCAATGATTTAACACACTACCCCCAGCAAGACAAAACCACACTCCATTTTGTACTAATGCAAACATGGAACTCCATTTCTGCACATCCTATGCTAACCATTTCACTGGTATGTTTGGCATTGCTGCCTTAGTTTTATGCGTATGTACCTTTACAAGGAATTCAGAAATTAGAACCTGGAAACAATGCAGAGTAAACCCACTTCAGGAATACAGGGAAGTCTCCTGTAAAGATGAACGTACTCCTTACAGGGGTACACAACAGCTCTACTTTCCTGACAACTATACTCGTGAAGGAAGCAACAAGTTAATTATGAGGGGAAATGTTCAGACAGGTAGACGCAGCACAAACTCTCCTACATTAAAGGAGCACAACAGGTCGAAACAATTATGTGAATACAGCAGATGCAGAGATGCTGAGGAATGTGGTAGATAAACTGGAAGCTGATTCCCTTAAGTGGCTGCAAACTCAAAGGCAGCATTTTCACCATCTTCTTTCGGCTGTTCCCGTTGGGGGTCACCACAGCGGATCATCTGTTTCCATTTCCTCCTGTCCTCTGCGTCTTGCTCTGTCACACCAACCACCTGCATGTCCTCTCTCACCACATCCATAAACCTTATCTTAGGCCTTCCTCATTTCCTGTTGCCTAGTAGCTTCATCCTTAGCATCTTTTTCCCAATATACTCAGCATCCCTCCTCAGCACATGTCCAAACCAACGTAATCTTGCCTCTCTGGCTTTGTCTCCAAACCTTCCAACCTGGGCTGACCTTCTAATATACTTATTCCTGATCCTGTCTACCCTCGTCACACCCAGTGCAAATCTTAACATCTTTAACTCTGTCACATCCAGCTCCAACTCCTGCCTTTTTGTTAATGCCACGGTCTCCAACCCATATAACATAGCTGGTCTCACTACCCTCTTGTAGACCTTCCCTTTCACTCTTACTGGTACTAGTCTGTCACAAATCACTCCTGACACTCTTCTCCACCTGTCACAAATCACTCCTGACACTCTTCTCCACCTGTCACAAATCACTCCTGACACTCTTCTCCACCCACTCCATCCCGCCTGTACTCTCTTCTTCACCTCTCTTCCACACTCACCGTTACTCTGAACTATTGATCCCAAGTATTTAAACTCATTCACCTTCGCCACCTCTACTCCTTGCATCCTCACCATTCCTCTATCCTCCCTCTCATTCACACACATATATTCAGTCTTAGTCCTGCTGACCTTCATTCCTCTTCTCTCTAGAGCATATCTCCAGGGTCTTCTCCACCTGTTCCCTACTCTCACTACAGATCACAATGTCATCTGCAAACATTATAGTCCACGGGGACTCCTGTCTGAGCTCGTCTGTCAACCTGTCCATCACCATTGCAAACAAGAAAGGGCTCAGAGCTGATCCTTGATGTAACCCCACCTCCACCTTAAACACATCAGTCACTCCCACCGCAGACCTCACCGCTGTCACACTACCCTCGTACATATCCTGTACCACTCTTACATACTTCTCCGACACTCCCGACTTCCTCATACAATACCACAACTCCTCTCTAGGCACCCTGTCATATGCTTTCTGTAAGTCTACAAAAACACAATGCAACTCCTTCTGACCTTCTCTGTACTTCTCCATCAACACTCTCAGAGCAAACATCACATCTGTAGTGCTCTTTCCCAGCATGAAACCATACTGCTGATCACTAATCACATCCCTTCTTAACCTAGCTTCCACTACTCTTTCCCATAAAAGGCAGCATTTTGAGGTATGTTTAATCGAGGAAAATCATACCCAGGGGGTTACGTGTCTTGAAGATGCCAACTTATGGAGCTCAATACCCGGATCTCCTGGCCAGCTGGCAGCAAGCATAATCTGGAGGCAAGCATAAAATATTTGAACTTGTTGAGCGAATATTTTAAACTAGAGGAGAATCTAAGACTTTCTATTCTAGAACAACAGAAAGTCATGTATAATAGATTTCTGCAGGTTGCAGTTGACCATTTGTTAGATGGGGTGTTAGACAGAGTTCTAGTTTACGAAAGAAGATTACTTCAACAAACAGAGATACCAGAGATTTCCAGCTAGGTCACGTTTTCACTTGGCCCAGGGCTGGTGACTCTGATAAACATTTTGTACAAGGAACCGATGGTGGTTTACCACCACGTAACAATAGGGGGCTAACATCTAATAGTACTGTAGCCATTATTAATACTGAAAAGGAACCAGAGGTCTGCACTCCATAAACTGTGAACATTGATGCAGAACCGGCAGGTTCGATAGATGCATAGGTTCAAAACATCCCCACAGTTCAAGACAATGTTGCAAACAATTGTTTAGTGGAAAATGAAACTCTGACTCAACCTGATGTGCGACCAAAAGTGCCACGAGCAGGCTCAACAGGAGTATCCACAGGAAATGTGAAACCTGTGGTCATGGATTTTCATTTGTGCCCCCTTCCAATTTCTGTGGAAAAGGGGAGGGGATGAGGAGGACCTGCGAAAAGGGGATGAGGAGGACCTGCTCAATCAGCCGAGGGAGACTAACGCAAATACTCGGCAGAAAAACAATCCAATCAGTCCCTCAAGAAAATGTGGAATCAGGTTGGGACTGTTTAGTCTGGAATATTTCGAAGCACGATTTAGACACTGATGAACTTTCTGTGTTAAATAAAGGACTCAGTTTTATTCCGTCATGGAAGTCATACAAGTCATGGTAATTTAACAGACACATTAATTAATGTTAAGATGTTCATTTGGAACATCATGTTAAAACTTGAATTTGGTGGTGATAATAATGAACATCTATCAACCTTTAAAAAAACTAGTTTATATGGGCAGAACAATCACTCCTTAGTAGAGGCTTTTTATAAACTAGTTGAGGATGATTTGTATAAATGTTTTAATAATGAGAATCCTAGGAGAGGAGGGAACAAAACTAAATATAATCTGAGCATTAAGGAACGGAAGGCGTTGAGAAGACTGCAGGATGATAAGAGCATTGCTATCAGGCCGGCCGATAAAGGTGGGCCAGTTGTAATTATGGACAGGGATGGTTACCAATGTTCTATGAAGAATATGCTCAGTGATTCCAAGTACTACACTGTTATTAGTAATGCAGAGGTCAATGCCCAGGATTTATATGATGTTGGATGATATGGTCAAAAGTAGCTATATAACCCTAGAGCTATGTAGATTTTTAGAAGTAGAGCACCCTGTTATACCAGATATACAGGGTCTACCCAGGATTCATAAAGATGGGGGAAACACCCCCCATGAGACCCAATGTCTCAGGTAGGGGTTGGTGCAAAGAACCTTTTTCACTATATGTGGAAAGGTTTCTTCGGCCAGTATTAGATCTAAATCCTGTGGTTCTGAAGGACACTAGGCAGTTTCCTCTGGATCTATATAGTTTTATCAGTGACTTAGATCTGGGAATGAATTTACTTTTTGTCACCTTAGATGTTCAATCCTTATTTATTGTTATTCCCAACAATGTAGGGGCTGAATCCATTAAACACTACTTAGACACAGCGAGTTGGGGGAAAGACAAATAGACTTGATATGTTTGTTCCTCGAGGTTGTCCCCGAGAACATCTTCCTGTTTGACCAGGTCATGTATTTACAGAGTGATGGCATGGCTATGGGCACATCCTGTGCCAATAGCTACGCCAACATGTTCCTGGCCCTCTGGGAGGAGGATCAGTTGTTCTCTATGGATGCCTTCAGGAGACACATCCCCTTTTATCGTCAGTTTGTTGACGATATCTTTTTTTATTTGGAAAGGGGGTATTGATCAACTAAATACCTTTATCATGAATATGAATAGTATGACTGATTATTTAAAGTTTACGATGGCATCCTCTTATAATAAGATAGAATACTTGGATGTTTATGTCGAAAGACTAAAGAATTGATTCATTAACACAGGTGTCTATAGGAAAAAAATGCTATAAGAACACCTTTTTACACAGACGCAGCATGCATCCTTACTATACACTTAGGAATATAGTTAAAGGGCAAGGGATGAGAGTTTCCCGGTTGAATGTATCTGATATGGGATTCTGCTTCTGATTAGTAATGAGATTAATGGTGGGTTATATGAATTAGATTCTCTCAAGACAGGGGAGAGCTAGCCCTTATTTTTCTAATAGGATTGAACATGATACAAGGGGTAACTCTGTGACTCATTCCACTGAGGTCAGGATATCCATGTTTTTTACCACTGATAAGATGGTTTATGATATAATCAGTAAGCACTGGGGGATACTAACTACTAACCCTGACATTAAAGATATTGTGGGCGACATACTGAAGTTTAGGTTTAAAAATAAGCCTAATTTAAAGAAAATTCTCTGTCAGCCATTTGATAGGCATGCCTCGGGAAACAAGCAAGGCATGGGTACACTTCCTTGTGGAGAATGCAGTTACTGTAGATACCTAGATTCAAGTGGCAAATTTGTACACCCGGATACAGTGCAGAGTTATAGCTTCACCGCCTTTGCAGATTGTACCACTTCACATGTAGTATACCTTGCGGTATGTGATGCCTGCCAGTCTTTCTATGTTGGCAAGACCGACAGGATGCTCAAAAACAGGATAAGGGAACATCTGTATGGCATTAGGATCAGATCCTCCACGAATGCTCTTGCCAAGCATGTAATGGCAGAAGGGGAAGACCACAATTTCAAATTTATGGTAATAAATATTATAATACCCCTTGCCAGGGAGGGAGATATCAGAAACTGTACTGAAGGGAGGGAAATGAAATGAAATGGATTTTAAGGTTTAGAGAAGATCGAGGGAGAGGACTCAATGAGAGGGCCTCCCTGAAACCTATCCTGAAGTCCAGGAGGTTACATGTTAGTGGAGTCTTCCGTCTCCTACACTGGCCTAGGTAATATGTCATTTTTGATGTATATGATGAATATATGTCAGACAGGTCCATCAGTTTTAGTTTATGTGAAGTATTATGAAATGTTTTAGTATAATTTTTTATGCAGAAAACTTTTTCACATATGCATACATTTATATATATATATATATATATATATATATATATATATATATATATATATATATATATATTATGAAATCTTGTAGTTGAAAGTTTTCTATTTAATATATGTATTTTATCTTAATTAGTGTTTACTTTTATATTTATTTTTATTTATTTATTGACATTTGTTAACCGGGTTTGTCCAACTGGGCTTGTGGCCCATTTTCAGTGAAGACCCGAGGAGAAAAGCTCCAGTAATACATTTTAAAACAAGTACAATTTTAAACAATATTGATATAATAGCAGTTATAGCAAAACGATTCACATATGTTGGGTTATATGCATAAAGTTAAAGCTGCATTAAAAAGAAGCTAAGTAACAATTTTACATTGATATAGTTCAATAGGTCAACAATTAACATTTTTCGTTTGTATAAAATTGTGCAAATGCATAGTAGGCACATTGGAGAGAGAGGTGTAATGAGGTACTAAGTATGGTCCTTTTGAGGGTACATAAAGGGAAGGAAGACTAGGTAGGGTCATGGCAAAGGTAGGTTCTGGAATTGAGAAAATAAGCTTTTAGTTAATAAGTGTGAGGTGTGGGAGATTGAACGTAAATCAAGGGGAAGTTTGTTCCAAGCATGGGCAAAGGAGTGTTTGTAGAGTAGTTTGCCTATTGACCTTTTTGGGTGGTAGATATCAAGTAATTGTTGGTTAGAAGTACGGAGGGTCCGGGATGGGATGTAAATGGAAACTAAGGAAGAGAGAGATGGACAGAAGGAGGGTTTATAAAGAACAGAGTGTAGCATATGAAATTGATAAGATAGCAGAAACTGGGGAAGTTCAAGCCATTGAAGAGAGTTTAAAGAAATGCAGTGGTGCGAGTTGTAAGGGGAGTTAGTAATGAATTTGGCTATTTTATGGTAAGTCTGTTGCAGTTTGTTTAGAGTGGAGGCCTGGATATTGGTTAAGAACTGGGGTGGCGTATAAGAGGGAGGGGAGGAGGTGTGCCTGGCCCAGGGTAAGTCTAAATTCAGGGGTTAGGAATTTTTTGTTCCGATATAGCAGACCTAGTTTCTGTTTTTTTTTTTTTTTTTTTTTTTTTATGCATTGGAGTATGTGCAGGTTGAACTTGAGTTCGTCATCAATAATGACCCCTAGGAGTTTTGTGTTGGTGTCAGGTTGGATATTTGTATTGTTAGAAGATGTAATAAAAAAGGAGGTTTTGTGACGAGAAAGAGAACGGGGAAGGAAAAGTAGAAGTTTGGTCTTTTTGGGATTTAGGATCAATAGGTTGCGAGAGAGCCATTGTTCAGTGGATAGTAGGGCCTTTTGGGTCAGGGAGTGTAGTTCAGGAATGTTATTTGAGATGGATGTAAGTGTGTAGTTGTCGGCATACTGAATAAGGGAGGATTCTTTGCATGAGGTGTAAAGATCATTGGTGAAGATGTTAAACAAAAGGGGTCCCAAGATGGAGCCTTGGGGAACACCAGTGGAGATGGGAAGGAAAGGTGAGGAGGATGAGAGCCATTTGACAGACTGTTCCCTGCCAGATAGGTAACTATTAAACCAGGCAAGTGCGGAGGGGGATAGGTGGAGATTTGCGAGTTTGGATAGTAGTAGAGGATGAGAGACAGTAATCAAAGGCTTTGGAGAGATCTAGGAAGAGACAGGAAATGAGTTTATTGTTGTCTAGGGCCTCTGCAATGATATGAGTGAAGGAGAGGAGGGCAGTGGTGGTGAGGACGAAATCCATGTTGGGTAGGGGTAAGTAAGTGGTGTGTGAGGAGGTGATTGAGAAGCTGTGGGTGAATACATTTTTCTAATATCTTGGAGAGGGGGGACAGAATGGCAATGGGTCGGTAGTTTGAGGGGTCAGTGGAGTTTCCACCTTTATGAAGAGGGATAGTGAAGAAAGATTTCCAAAGGGTGGGGACAGTTGATTCCAGAACAGATCAATTAATTAGCATAGATACAGGATAGGCAACTGAGTCAGCAGCAAGTTTGAGGAATGTAGGAGATAGATTGTCAGTGGAAGGAGAGCAAGGTTTTAGCTTGAGTAGTAGAGATTTGATGTAAGTAATGGGAACTGGCTCAAAAGAAAACAAAGTTGTGTTAGTGGGACTTGGAGAGGTGGGTGTTGAAGTAGAGTTTGGCTTAGAGGTTATCAGATTCTGGATGGAAGAGATAAAGTGTTTATTCAGGAGGGTAGCTGTTTCCTGACAGGAAGAGTTAGGGTATGGGGAGGGATTAGAGGGCTTTCCGGGATAGAGGATGTTGTTGAGAGTTGACCAAAATTTTTGAGGACTGGATTTGTTGTTAAGCTGAGCAGAGCTATAGTATAACTTTTTGTCATTAGTTGTACGTTTTTTTGAAAGGTTCCTCAGTTGCTGTATTTTTGAAAAGGTGGTTGTTTAGTTTTAGTCCAGGTTTTCCAAGCATGATCTCTTTGTTTCATAAGGGACCTAGTCTCTTTGGAGAGCCAGGGAGCATGGTTTGATTTTACTCTGATCTTCCTAGAGGGAGCTAAGGAGTTTAGAGTATTCATGAAGATGCTATTGAAAGTGCTTACAGCATCGTTTAGGGGGAGGTGTTTTAGAATGGACCAATCTATGTTGTAGAGAATGGAGTTAAATTGGGATGAATTGAAAGTCGATAGTTTGACCGTCTTTGATAAGGTGGGGTTTAGGAATATGGGAGTAGTGTCTTAAGATGGTGGTAGGGAGATGACCACTGAGGGAGTCAGGTAAGGTGGGGGGAATTGGTTAAGGATCCAGTCTATGATGGAGCTGGAAGAAGAATTTTTATGGAAGCGATTGGGAGATGTTATAAGTTGGTGGAAGCCGTGTAGGTGGATACTGAGTGGGGGGGAGTCAGTTGTGAGTTTGGACCAATCAATGTTGACATCACCAAGGGGAAGTGTCTCATATGGTATGTTGTGGGAGAACCAGGATAGGATGTTTTCAAGAATGGGCAGATTGTTACCAGGAGGAAGGTAGATAGAGGCAATTGCAAGTTTTTTGTGGGGATTCAGATGGCAGTTAAGGATGATGATTTCAGCTGGGAGGAAGTCAAGAATTGGGGAAGGGTATGGTGAGAGGTTAAGAATGTTAGAGGATGGCCACGCCACCACCTTTTTTTTACAGGTCTATCAGATCAGAAGATATTATAACCTGGTGGGAGTATTTCACTATTTAAGATGTGTGGTTTGAGCCAGGTTTCAGATAGGGAGAGAATGCGAGGGGTATTGAGAGCTATCCATGAGTGCAACTCAGTGACTTTATTTGCTAGACTCTGAATATTCAATTAGTAAATAGTTAAGTATTTGGATGGAGAGGATTGTTGTGACTGAGGTTGGTGACTGTTAAAGGAGTAAGATGGAGGCAGTGTAGAGGTAGTTTTGGGGAGAGAAGAGGGGCCAGGGTTGGGATGGATATCTCCAGAACAAAGTAGTTTTTTAGTGAGGAGAGTGTGTGTAGTAGATGCTAGATGGAGTTGTATAGTTTTGACCTAACTTTGTGGGAAGGTTTAAAAACCTGTATTATGGATAGTTTATATAGACTTGAGATACAGGTAGTAAAGAGATTAGGGGAGATAGTAAAATATGAAGTAGTTGGATATATGTTGTAGGAGTGAGAAGCTGGTGAACATAGGAATGGGTCAGAGAGATTGGAGTGGTAAGAGGTGGAGATAGAGAGAATAAGGAGTAGTGTAGAAGATATTAGAAAATAATACATGTTGGAATAAAATATGGTCAGATAGAGTAGGTAGAGAGACAGTGGTATAGATGAAGTGGTGTTGACAAGATTGACAGAATAGTAAAGTGGTTGTGGCAATAGGGAGCGAAGTGAACCCAAGCGTAGCGAGGGTGAACAGAGCGGGGCTAGCACCCTGGTCAAGATGAAGTCATAGAAACAATCAGAAAAGATAGTGAAAAACTAGCTTGAGAGACAAGGATATAAAGTTTCTAAAGGTATAGTCACCAGAAATAAAATAAAAAGAAATAAAATATGAGCAGAAGTAAGCTTACAAATGGACACTGGCCTCAAGCTACACACGTAGATTTACTTGAAGGAAACCCAGTGCTGTATGGTTAAAATAAGCTACAAAAGAGAGGGGCTTTGCAGGGGGGGGGGGGGAGAGGTATTACTAGCAGCTAAAAGCAGGGCAAAACATAAAAAAAACATTAATATGCAAGTCTGAAGACAGTAAAATAGGCCAGGTGCACTAGGAAAGGCAATTATGAGTGAGGCTAGAAATGAATTCAGGGAAGGATAAAGTGCAGAACAGGAGAATATACACAGAAACAGTATGAGGATAGCGGGTAACCAAAGAGAAAGGATAGGAGCTGCTGGCATCTGCTTTTCGTGGTGACTAGCAAAAAAAAAACACTGCAAATTCTTGTTGTGCTTATAAAGTCTAGCATTAATTCAAAGTTTAGCTTATGTAGTAGTTATTTACTGGGACACATACTTCAGTGGTATTATTTTAAGCTTAAAATGGTGGCTTCCGGACAGATAGTTAGAGTTGCAGGGTATCTGTTAAGGTCCTCAAACCTGTGCTGCCTGTACTGTGGCCAGGAGAAAACCACAGGGAAAAATCCACTAGGGTTCTGTGGTATTATTTTAAGCTTAAAATCTATAGATATGCACTTTTTGTATGCATAGTACAGTTTTATTTTCAATAATGAACATAGAGTGCTTTATTGTAGTGTTGCTGCTTTAACTCTATTGTTTTCAGTAATTGAATAATTACTTGAAGGCTTTGAATGGTTGTTTCGGAATATATTACAAAGAGTTGTTAGAGTATGTGGTTTTATTAATGGTCTGAAGAAGCTACAAGTGAAAACGCTTACCAGTGTATACATTTTTATAACTGAATCTCTGGTGTTTTTTATAACTGAATCTCCAGTGTTTTTGATGCTGCATGGTTGTCTCTGCTGCTTGGCTTTATTTGGATTATTCATCTAATTTTTTACCTGCAGTGAGACATTTACCCTGAGGAGTGTTTTTTGTTTTATTATATAATTTTTAATTTGTTTGTTGGAAACCTCTACACAATTCAAACTTGCCTACAGAAAAAAATGTAATAAAAATATTTTTTTCTAAAACTGGATGCCCTCAGTGTTCTACATCTTGATGCAACCTTGTTTTCTTAAGGCAGCTGTTTTCTGCCTAGAATGCATTGTGACATCACGGCAGATGAGAATAATTTGCCCTATTCTCTCCAGTTAGATTACATTTCCATTCACTTAGTATCAACATAGTCAAAATACTGTTTGGTCTGAGAATTCTAAGCAAGTGTCAATGCCTGGTTTAGAGTGACACTTGTCCCTACATGTTACAAGGCTGATGAAAAAAAGGCATTTGCAGAATTTTGCGAGTTTCAGGTCCTTTGTTCCATTTACCTTCTTTCCCAGAGTCAAGCACAGCATTTTATTCCCTGTCCTGCAAACCTCAGCTAATTAGGGAAGTTGTTCTCAGTGGATAATCAGGTTTTCTCACCTTCAGAATACAATAGGTTCAATAAGTTTATAGCCCCAGGAGAGGAAATGACTGCTGCTATAAATGATAGTGCAGAGTATATATTTTTAACCAGAATTAATTTGTATGATGTCAGACAGTGTGAAATAGCCACAGGCACCTTGCCATACACATTTTCCTTGGCAAAAATATTGAAATGTGATAGGTGAAATAAAAACACAGGAAGTAAATTCATAAAAACAAACTATGCAGACCATCGCAAAGCCTTGCCTCTCCTCTCGGAATCATATAGGCTACTGAGAGACAAACTCTGCGTTGCATATATACCCACAACATATCCTGCTCTGTCACACCTACTGCACATTTGGAAGTCAAATGGTACCAGAAACATCTGATCGATGGACCTCAATCTCTTTTCCAAGATTAACAGAACATGCTAGAGGGACTGGTATGTATCACAGAGACTACTTTGGAACAGAATAGATTGGCACCCACAAATTCACCACTGGTTTAATACCAATGGCATAATGGATACAGGGAAACCTGTAATTCCCACAACATATACTTGTTCAACCATTTTTGGAGATTCATACACCAAAATATATGGACTAATTAATTGCAATAGGAATGCTGGGCTAGGCTTCTTAACATCCTCAAAGATAAATAGCTTAGTAAGTACATATGAATGTGTATTTAATTCAGCCCCAATACACTGTGCAATGAAGAAGTGAATGTGGATAAAAATGCCAAAGATGGGAAGAAACTTTTTAAACACAACAGAGCACTGATAACTCTGTAGAGATGAAAATATACAATAGGAAAAGGACATAGTGTGTTTACCATGTAGCTGTCTTGTAAAACATGAGGAAGCCATAACATGACAAGGATAAGTGTTCAGCATCCATAGTAGGTTATAGGAGCAATACAAATGGGGTGTTGGGGTACTTCTCCTCAACAGGCCTGGTGTGAGACATCAAGGAATGAGCCGGTGCTGTCCCAGTAGTTACCCCTAATCAGGTTCAGGAAATTCAAGCAGTAGTACAAGAAACTAGGACAAGCTCCCCGCTAACCTACAGGTGTATCCAGCTGGGAAAGCACAATGTAACAGGTAACTAATGGCCATGGAAAAGCCAAACTATAAAGGCACAAATCAAGGTGGAAAATGGCAAAAGGATTCTACCCTGTTAAAAAATGTGAAAGGCCATTGAAGACAGAGAATCACAGTGTAACCACAGGGATGCATTTTCAACTGAAAGTATGTTTGTCAAAGATGCCCCAATAAAACTCATTCATGTCTAAAGAGGAGGAAGAATGGATATAGTTATACAAAGCATGTAACTGTTCCTTTCAGTCCAGGCAAGGAGAAGGAGGAACGAAGGGACGTGGCCTGATCGCCTTTATCATGGAGGTGTGAGGGGTTTATACACATGTAGAGGCACATTAGGTGGTGTGAGCTCCTTAGTGGATACCACAGTGACCCTTCTTTGTGTTCCGGGGGGAGTGTCAGAGCCAACTGACGAGAATGCCTCTTGCAGATGTGAGGGGATATTCTTCTATAAGGATGGCCCAGTGCATGCCCCAACACCAGCGCCTAGCCAAGTGTGCATAGTCAGGCTACTGAAACTACACACATATACCCCTGGTTGCTTTCTAAATGACAGTCATTCCCACTGACTCATGCCCTAGTGAATGAAATAAATAGGCAGACTGGCCAGGAGAGGGGCTAATGATTGACAGCAGGAGTAAAAAGCATTAAAATGTTCTTTTCAGTAAAGGGTCAAGATGTAAATGAAATTTATAACTGCAGCTTGGATCAACAAAAGCTGCAAAGCCCTAACTGGAACTCTGTGTTCTAACCAGCTTTGTTTTAAAAAATAAATAAATCTGTTTAGCTATGAACACTTGACCTAAAAATGTTGAGCTAGGACTAGTGTACCATACTCTGAGATATGGAGTTTACACAGATTCGGGAGCAACAAAGGATCTTTGCATCAACAGCAGAGAAAGGAGACTACAACATACCTTTCCAGAGATAAGCTCAACCGTTTATATTTCGCCTGTGTGCCACTTAGCAGGAGTAGGATCATTCAGCTGATGTTAGTGCTTTCTGTTGCCATTTAAAACATTTTTATTACTCCGTGCAATCATATACTTGTTTCTACAGAGTTTTTCCCAGCTGTACTGTCTAATTTCTATTAAGGGCAGTATTTTTTATCCAGTTACAGGAACCTGTAGCCGGTGGTTTATTTACTAGTAACTAATAATTCACTAGATAGCACAGTGCTAGAACAGGGAGCATTGCCGCATCACAGCAAGAGGTTTTGCAGTGTGTCTGTAAAATAATTTTGGCCAAGCCTAGGTGTCACTGTTGGAGAGAATGCGCTGGAAAGAACTGGGCCAAATATGAGGTCAAGGAGATTCTGGGAAGCCAGAAATCATAACTCGGCCATGCAGCTGTTCACTGTAATGCTTATTTATGTTCATAGGTAGGTACTAGGCTATTGGCCCTAGGGCCTATATAAGCCTAGCCAAACGGTACCCTGGCTTTCGCCACCCAAGAAAATTATTTTCCTGTGCCCCTGTCGAGCAGAGCCGCAGAAGTCATCCATGGGGTGAATTTCCTATCTCCCATCCAATCATCAAGATTTTTCTTGAAGAGTGCTAATGAGGAGCTCTGTTTGATATAGATAGGTAGTTTGTTCCAGAGTATGGGAAGTCTCTGGGACAGGAATCTATCCCTTCAGCATGTTCTGTGTTTTGTGGTGACAAAGTTTAGGTCCCTAGAGCGTGTAGCTTGGAGGGATTGCGATTAAGTGTAGCATGTCCAACAGCTCTGGGTTTGATACAGCTTTTTATGTTAGGCAGAGATCGCCTCTGAGTAGGCGATATGCAATGAAGTAAAGCTAGAGTTTTTTGAGACTGTCTGCGTAGGACATCTGTTTGAGGCCGGTAATCCTCTTTGTGAGGTATTTCTACACCCTTTCCAGTTGTTATAGATGTCTTGTGAGGTACATTCCAAAAGGGGCGTTGTATTCTATAATGGGTCTAATGAGTGACGAGTAGAGGGGAACAATGACCTCTTTTTCCTGGATGAGAAACCTTTTGTGATGAGGTGTGCACACGTAGAAGGAAGGATCTCCTGACTACTGTGGCGATGTGATAATCAAAGAAGAGACTGCTGTCCACCTGTGTCCCAAGGTCTCTTTATCACACGTTCAGTGTTAAGTAGACTACCACCTATGTGGTAGTTCATGGGTTCAGAGTTTTTCCCAAAAGGGATGACAATGCACTTTTTGACATGGAGCTTGAGGCCATGGCTTTGACACCAGGCATCTGTCTCAGTGAGGCCCTTTTGTAGGTGTCCACATCGTTAGGAGTTTTGATTATGGCTCCTAGTTTGCAGTCATCTGTGAAATTAGTTAGCCATAGACCTTCTGTGTTAGCCTGTACTTCAGAGAAGTAGATAAAACAGGAGAGGTCCCAGGACTGAATCCTGTGGTACTACACTTGCCACTGGTCTGAAGTTGGATTTGGAGTCTGCTACTTTCACAGTGTGGGTTCTGTCAGTGAGCCAGTTGGCAACCAATCTTATGACATAGGTATTTATACCTAGTTATACCTAGTTAAGTGAGTTTATCTATAATTCCAGAGTGGGGGTGGTGTTGAAAGCCTTGGCAAGATCTATTTAGGCTGTGTGAACCACCTTACCCTCATCTACAGCTTTGGTGACTGCTTCATAGAAGTCTATCAGGTTTAGGAGATATGATCTGCCTTTTACAAACTCGAACTGGGTAGGGTCCAGAGTATGGTGATTACCAATGTCATTGTTTATAAGTTCCATGTTGATACATTCCATAGCCTTGCAGACCAGGCTCGTCAGGCTAATGGGGCAGCAGTTCCCAGGGTCTTTTGTGGCTCCCACTTTTTGGAGTGGGATAACCGTACCATTGCTGTGCGCCGTTCAGTGGGCACAAAGCCTGAGGTGAGGCTATGATTGAACATGGTACTTAGGTGGGGTGCCAGTTCATTCTGTAGTTTGGGTAGAATGCAGCCTGGGATGTTGTCAGGTCCCATGGATGCTGTGTTCTTGGCTTTGAAGAGTGTGTTTTTTTTACCTGTGCAGCCGTGATTACAGGAACTTTGCATTCTTCCGGTATAGAGATGGGCCCTTTAGGTGATGAGAGGGGGGTAAAGTTAGTACTGAACCTATCTGCCAGGATGTTGGCAATATCAGTTGATTCGGTATATTTAGTGCCGTTGTGCTGCAACTCAGAGCAGATCTGAATGTTGCCATTGAGATTCTTGACATAGCTATAGAATGCTTTGTGGTTGTCTTTAGAATCAGTGGCGATTTTTGTTTCATAACTAGCTTTGGAGGATTTTATGAGGGCTCTCAGCTTCTTACTGAGGCTGACCAGGGAGTTCCTCCAATCATAGGATTTTACTCTTTTTTGCAACAGTTTCCTCCTTCTGTTGTAGAGTTTATGGCAGGGGACCACCAGATTGGCTTCCTTTTTTTGGAGGATAGCATCTTGGTTCTGTTATAAACAAACAGCAGCAATGTGCATTTGCAAAATGCCCTTAAGGCCAGCTGTTCCCTTGGATACAACTTTATGGTCAGTGGTACAGATTAAAAGACAGTATCCTCTTGCCCCAAATTTAGTACGTGGTGATCAGAGGACTGAGCAAGATTATTATTACAATATTAATTGGAAGAACTGGATGGAACTGGCAAAGGACGTGTAGAACATAAAGCCTGTACTAGGACATTTTTACACTTTGTTGATTGTGTTAATCTCACAAAACCAATGGACTCTTTTCAACGGGGACCAGAGGTGGTATTCATATTGACTAGGGGAAATCTGGCCAGGGCACTGGGAAACTTCCCCCTACTCTTTTTCATTAAGTGTTGTATGATCTTTTATATCCATGTGAGCTACCAAGCAAATGGTATTTTCACCCCCAATCACAATCAAACTAGTGCAACTTTATTATCAGTCAATAATACAAGAATTGAGCTAGTGCAAAACAAAAGAATACTGAGCGTAGTTAACTGACTGCAGAATATAATATTTCGATCAGCATATCCAATATGCTGCTCAAAATAACAACCATAAACCAGAGCTTCTTACTATAAGGCTATGGGAGCAATTCCACTGCTCAAACCTATTTACTTCCCAGTCTCCTGTAAGCATAGTCAGTACTGACTAACCTAAAGTGCTCTCAGCTAGACAAACTGAAGCAATCATATGCTCTGCCACCAGCCAGTCTTTAAACTGGTACTGGTCTCACAGGGAACAGTGTTCACTGAATCAACGCTAAAAAGAGAACAGAAAAATCATAATGCTTACTGCCTATACTTTGTATGTAATGCTAAACTGTGGAAATCCTTTCAGACACATATCAAAAATCACCTTGAAAATCTACCTGTTGACAAGATGGTCCTGCACTTATAAACACCCCCATTTCTAACCACCCTTCTTATTTTAATCATTTTCCATCTGTATATTAAAATCCCCAAAACAATCCTGCTCATCTACCATCACTATTACCAAGTCAACTGCTTATGCAGCCAAAGTTCAAAAATTCCTCACAATTTCTGACTAATCTACACATCCCACGTGAATAACTGGAAAGAAAATGCATATGCCTTTTGTGGGGGTCTACCTCAGTAGACCAAATGTTCACTTACCAGACTTTCACACTGCAGAGATGAAAAGGCTGACAACCACAGAACACAGACATCCCAATACATCGACTTTTCACTTCAGGTTAAGTGACTGCTTGGCCACCCTGCTGAACTTTGCCCCTTACCCCTGCGGTAGTGCGATCTCGGAGTTGGTATATGTAGTTAGGGGATGTGGGGGTGCAGCCCCCCACATGGGTGGGTTAATTTTCCTTCGGTTTTACTTTTTTTTTCAGGATGGTCAAGCGGTTACTTACCTGGAGTGGAAAGTCAGTGTTCTGTGGTTGTCGGCCTTTTCGTCTCAGCAATATGAAAGTCGGGTAAGTGAACGTTCGGTCTACTGAAGTAGACCCTACTAAAATTTCACTGTGTGACTTTATACAAAATCTGCAAAATAATGCTGAACGTTCTTTAGATATGTGCAACTTCAGCATGCTGTATATAGTGTGCTTAACATAGCAATCAACTTAAATTACATATAGTTCAGTGTTATGTAGAATTTCATTGTTAGCACAAAAAGTATAAAATGTGGAGCGTCTTCCCCTGCATACTTCTCAACAGTCTTTAAGAGACACTTAAACTTTATCGTCAAAATTTTGTTCCATCTCTAAAGTCTAAATTAATAATACCAGTATTTAGAAAAGGTTCCCAGTTTTGAGCTTTCCCATTAATTAATGTTTGCCATGTCCATCATTTCAAAGGAAAAAGTTGAGATTTGCAGTCCCCAGCCTCCAATGAAAAGGGTCTTTTTCCACTCATTTTCCCAGTAATTATTGGGTATATAAAGAATGAAGTGAACTATTTGTGTGCGACAGAATCAGATATGCAACCTTTCTGCTTAAGTAATTTTGATCCAAATGGTTTACTTTTGACAAATGTGTAATAATAATGCAAGTCCTAGAGTTAACTTGTACATTCTGTTATATGCTAATGATGTGAATACAGAAAAACTGCATTTTATTGCATTTTTTACTTTTGTTGTTTATTAAAGAAAAAAAAACTGCACTGCTATTACCTCAAGGGACAGTTATCAAAAGAAACTTGCAAGTATGTTTCTTTTTGGCACAGAAAATATTACACTGCCACTCAACACCCCAGCAATCAGCAACACAATAAAATGGTACAGACCCAGAAAGGAACCTTCGATCAAAGGAACAACAATCGGAGAGATTGACAAGTTTAAGCACTTTCGTCCAGTGCATTCAATTGGGCTTCATCAGAAACCAGCAATTCATGTTTTATTATTAGAAAATAAATTCTTCTAGGTTCGTAGGAGAGATTAGTAGGCTAACAGCTCAGGAGCCCTTACAAGCCTTGCCAGTTTTATCCAGATTGTACCCAATTGTCTATCCCTACTGGAAAGATAACAAGGGTCAAGAGTGGTTTTGACAATTTTACAGACTGTCTATAAGGGACATGGGCACCACCTCAGGAGTGAATTCCCAATATCCCCATCCATTGGTTCAGATTGCTCTCAAAGATGGTCAGGAAAGGGCTCTGCTTCATGTCAACAGGAAGCCTATTCCAGAGGAGGGGCAATCTCTGGGTCACACATCTGTCTCTCCATCATGATCTATTTATGTCAGAGATCAGGTTTAGATCCTTGGAGCAGATAAAACTCTCATGCAGTTAGGTTTGCAAATATGCAAAATTTTCATCAGGGCTGGGTCAGAGACTGCCTTGTTGGTCAGGCAAATATCACTTCTCAGTAAAACCGGTAGAACACTGAATAAAATCGATCAGCATATGACATAGTTATACCCTGTACTTTTCTGGTAAGGAACCTCAGAGGATACTCCCCCATCTGTTACAGGTGTCTGGTGAGGTACATGCCTGTGCTTTGTACTCAAATTATTGATCTGATGAGGGCTGAGCACAGTGGTACTAGGACATCCTTCGATCTGGATACTGTTCCCTTACTTATAAGCTGAGCCACAATAGAAGAATTGCCCATAACTTGAAGACATCAGCCAAAAGCCATCTACATTTATCTTGTCACATGAGAAGTATATCCCAAACAGGAGAGGGTGCAGCACTGAGCTCTACGGTACTCCACTGGTGACTAACCTCTTGCTGGATGTGGACTCCCCCGCTTTAACAACATGTGTCCTACCAGTGAACCAGTTGGCTCACCATCTAGTGACATACAGGTTTGTGTCCAGTTTTGTGAGTTAATTTATAATACCAAAGCGGGGTATTGTAGGAAAAGCCTTGACCAGGTCATGGTAGGTAGTATGCACCATCTTATCTTGAAAAGGTCACCAAAGCCATAGATAAAAGTACACCAGATTGAGCAGGCAGGAATTGCACTTGACAGACTGAAATCATCACTTTACTCTGTGTCATACAGACTGCTCAGAGGTGACCTGTGTCTTGCATAAAGTGCGATCTCACCCAGCTTTGATGGAAATGCTGCACATTCGCAAGTCAAATCGCACATGGGCCACTCGCTTAAAGGACCTTAGCCTGGTATGCGACATCAGTAGAACTTGCTGGAGAAACAGATTTGTCTCACAGAGGTTGCCCCACCTTTAGAAGAAGCTTCCTATTCATGTTAAAAAGCCCCTCTTTGGCACTATTTAAGCACAATTTGGACAAATGGATGGATAACTGGAAATTCACTCCAGGGGGTTCCACCTGTGTCCTTCTTGGACAGGGGCAATAGGCACAGATTTTAATGTCTGCTTGAACCAGACACCCTTGGGAACATGGGTTGAACTTAGCTAGGCTTATAAGGGCCCTAGGGCCATTAGCCTAGTAACCTCCTATGATCCTATGACCTTGGATGGGTTTAGCTTATGGAGATTTCCTAGATCATTGTTAACCAGGTCCAACATTATCCTTTCCATAGCCTAGCATGTGAGGCTAGTCAGGCTTATGAAGTGGTAGTTTCCTGGGTCCATTGATGGTCCCCCCCCTTGTGCAGATGGATGACTGTTGCCATCTTCCATTCTACTGAGACAATGCTTGTTTGGAGACTCTGGTTAAATAGAGATCAGAGTGGATACACTAGATAATGCTTCCAGCTATTTAACAGGCTCACTGGGATTCCATCAGGACCCCTTGATACAGTGTTTCTAGCTTTAGAGAGTGCAGTAAACCAGTTCTTTTGTGACAACAGACAAAGGAATAGAAGGGTTTTTTTCATGGGGAGTGACCAGAGGTAACGAGAGGATGAAATCTGAGCTGAATTTATTGGCCAGCAGTTTATTTCTTCTGGAAGAGTATAGTTAGTGGCATCTACAGCCAACTCAGCACACTGTTGAGCTTCTCCTGTAAGATTTCAGACAAAACTAAAATGCTTTATGGTTATCCTTTGCTTGGGAGGCTTTTTAGCCTTATATTTAGCACTTGACGACTTGGCTAGGTCCCTGATTTGCCTATGGAGACTAATGAGGGATTTTGTCTTCCTGTTGTGAACCCTTCAAGTTTCCTCTGCACAGGAATTGCTTCCTTCTGTTGTATAATCTATTTATGCCAGGGGTCCACCAGGGTGGCTTATTTTTCCAGCTACACCTGGGTTTAGTTCAGTCAGGTACAGACATTTTTGTACAGTTAAGTGGTTGTACAGGCGTGTGTGTGCATATTTCCGCACAGGCTTTTATGTTTTGGGGTTGGGGGGGGACTTTAAAATTACCCGTGCTATCACTTAATAGAAGGTAATTTGGCAGAGAAAAATTCTTTAGGGGGGGTACTAACATTACATTTATTTCAAAAAAGAGACCGATTTATGATACGATCATACCAATGAGGGCATTATGTTAGGGTGGGTGCAATGCTCCCCCATCTTTGAGAGTACCATGCCAAGGATATCCTGAGCCCATAGTGGGAGTGCAGACCAGCTGTTCCAGAGCATTTGCATTAACAAAATGCGGGCACCTCTGGGCCTGCATGTTAGTGGTGGTATACGTTTCCCAGTTTTATGGAGAGGTAGTTAAAATGAGTAGTGTGTTTGGCTGAATGGAAAGTGATTCTAGCAACTTCAGGTATGCGACGTGGTTCTCATGGTTCAAAGTTGGGGACCTGTTGCTAGTGATGACATTGTGGGGGATTTTGCCTATGGTCAGCTGGACATGGAGTAGCTCATGTGAATCATCCTGTTTTACCAATCTTGGTGCAATTTTTTTTTTATGTAAATGGAAAAAACCTCCATTTTTTTTTTCCCCTTTTCACAGGATGGCCTGTATGTATGACAGCGGATGCCTTGCACTGTCAGGTTGCTTTCCACAGCCTTGAACCACATTTCTGTAACTGCACAGATGTCCGCATTCCCCATGGTGAGAAGAACTTCTAGGGAGTGCAGTTTCTGGTTAAGGCTCCTAGCACTGAGCAGTAGTACCTTCAGTTTGGAATTAGAAGAATTTATGTTGATAGGTCTGTGGTTTGGCACTGCCTAAAAAAAAAGCACTATAGGGGTGGCTAATGCCTTGGCCAGTACTGAAAAGCCTACTGATGACAGGTGCAGAGAGTCTCTGGCAAAGCAATGTGGTCTGTCGATCATGTAGTCCCAGGCTGACAAATACTGGATCCCCTTGTAGCCAAGCCAAATAAGTCAATTATTTCTGTTCATATCCGCAGTGGTGGTGCTGCGGTAGCGTTGTCGGCTCACAGTAAGACGCTGACCGGTTCGACTCTCAGCTAGAGCGTCTTCTGCGTGGAGACATGCACGAATGGGCGTACCTTCGTTGAAGGTTGTGCATTAGGGCTGGCAACTCAGCACGTAAAAATCAACTGCCAATCATTAGAGGACCGGAGTTCCACTGTGGCGACCCCTAACCGGGAAAAGCCGAAAGACACAACATTCTGGTATCATTCTTGGTGAGGGTAGAATGCTGCTCAGTGTGAGGCTCATACCAGTCTGTGACGCATATTCAGAGCGGTCCATCATGTCTTTCTTCACTTACTACAGGGAGGTATGTCGGGTCATTCACACCCACATGGACTATGACAGAGTCATACTGGTACTTGTGGTTGACTGACCAGAGTGCCTGTATGATCTGACAAATCCTGGTACCTAACAGGCAACTGACTGTAACCCTCTGTTTATCCAATCTGGTGAGAGGGGTCATGTGTCTCGTGATGGAGTCTCCCTAGGACCAAAATGTTCTGAACAAGACTCACATTGTATGACTGACTTATCATAAGCTCACAGAGAAAAAAAGAAAATCCCAAAGGTCATTTCTTGCTTACTAAGAATATCAGTATTTTTGTATATTATTTCTTGAGACCCCATTTCAACTATGAACCTAGTCAGTCAGACTTTTTCAGTAAACAAAAGCAAATTTATAAACATTTACTGCCACAAAGCTAAGATGGTGAAGAAATATCTTCTAAATAACTGCCAATCAAAATCTTAGGAAGAAATTTCCATTTGTAGTTTGAAGCCTTTGGTTTCAATCTTCTTCTTTTGATTTATGGTCATGCTGGTCTTTGTCATTCATGTTAGCTGTAGGATGGTTTACTTTCTGCTTGAAAAAGGACTATTTGAAGATTTTCAATCTTAGGCCAAATGAAAGGTCAAAAAGCTGACATTTTACCAAAATTCTTACTTATTAACTATCCAAATTTGACTTTTGTTTGTATTTGAAGGAGGTGGGCTTGGCTAGGTTGGATGTACTTACTACGAAGTGGTACTTATAGTTGCCAGTCACAGCTGCTAGTCAAATTCCATCAGACTGTCTCTGGATGCCAAAGTACATCAGAGTTAATGGTGACCCAAAGAAGAACTGCATATTATATATATATATATATATATATATATATATATATATATATATATATATATATAGATAGAACTGCATAATATTATATATATATATATATATATATATATATATATATATATATATATAGAACTGCATAATATTATATATATATATATATATATATATATATATATATATATATATAAAAACCTTCCTGGAAGACAGCTGAAATACCACAAGTAAAACAATTTGTGCTTATTTACAGACCTTTCGTCTGAAGATTTCATCAAAATATGAGGTACAGTAAAAACCACATTTAAATATACTGGTAAATAATTAACATTTAAATACTTAACCAAATCAACTAACAGTTCCAATTCAGTCTACAGAACACATTTAATTAATGACAATTTTGTCTGTAAACCAGCCGGTATTAAAGGAAAACTCCACCCTCTCATATAGTTTTACTCAATCATTATGTTTCTTTTCTCCCTACAACATGGTTTCAAAGGAAGGGAAAGCCCACCTACTTTTTTTTAAACTCAACTTCTCACATATTTTGCAAATAAATTCATCTCCACCTGCATGATATATCATAGAGACAGTTAAATCTGTAGTTTACCCTGTCAGGTACTGCTGTCAATCTTAGATGGGTAATTAATCCTGCTAATGTCAACTATGCTATTCTAAAAACACTTCATACAGATAGTTTCATTAATACCAGGATATTTGTCTGCTTGCATCTTAACTTGCCAGAAAAGTTTCTTCTTAAAGAATTTTGTTCTTGTAGTTACCCCTCCTCAAATATTTTGGAACTAACTCTAGGGCAGAAAAACAAAACTTTTTAAAGACTTGCATAGAATGGAATGCTTAAATAGTGCATTATGGGTGTCTTTTTTTGCACTTTATTTAAGGCATTTAAGTATTCCTTTATTCTAGCACTCAACTTCCTTGTCATATCTATACAAAAGGAGTAACAACAGGAGTATATAGCAATATACACTACGCCTGTGCTGTTACAATCAAAGT